>NW_013550136.1:0-43396 GCF_000499425.1 Eimeria acervulina | reverse complement strand
TAATATATATATATATATATATATATATATATATATATATATAAAGCCAACCAATCTTCCTTCTATTAGACTAAATAAAGGGCAGAAACCTTAAAAAGCATATTTCCATCTCAAAATCTTGAAGGAGAATAAGAATAGTAAAACATCGAACATCGTTAGTTAGTCTCGATGTTTTTTTCTTCATCTGTTGATGTTCCTTGATTCATTTCCATTATTAAGACTTTATATTTTTACTCTTTCTGCTCGATAGGCCTCTAGAAGACCGAGTTGAGCACCATTGAAGTGGCAGTTGCAGCGTGCAGGATCCAAACAAAATATCAATTACTTCTCTTAATACATTTAAATTATGTTGCAGGAGAAGGGAACAGACACAATGCAGTTAGCCGTGCTGTTGCACGACTTGAAGGAGACGCAATTGAGTATTGCAGATTCTTAGCGGAGGAAAGAAGGATGACATTAGCGGTACAATATAATCAAATTATGTTTCCCCACTTTGCAAGTTGTTTTAATGCTAAAAGCCGCCGTCTTTACTTTGAAACGAAGGCAAAACATATTTGAACGTGCGTAGCAGACGCGAAGAAACAATGTGCTGTCAACGAAAAAGGAGCATCACGAAGACGATAAACTGTTTATTCTAAGAAAACAACAAAGCAAAAATAAATTAAAGAAAAATTCAAATGAATATCCTAAGAAATACAGATGAATTCGCCGAGAATCAAGTTGAATTCTCCTCGCCTTCCTGCGCTCGGCTGGTGCAGCTTATTGAAGGATGCCCGGATAGGATGTAGCTCTAAGGAGAAATGCTAAAAAAACAAAAGATAATATTGTTTCTAAATAAAAAGAAAAATAAAGAAGTCAAGCACAACAACAGGCAGATCATACAATATACCTTCTACCCATCACCACCGTCGTCTTTCTGTGCAAAGAAGATCGATGGCCGCATTATGAAATAGTGGTAGCTGGGGTAAAAACATTCATTTTCGCGTTATTCTGCATCTATTTAGTGTTTAATTACAGTTACAATTTGCAAACCAATTAAAACAAATGAATTTCTTCGCTAATTCCCCATCATTGTCGTTGGCCACCGGTGCATTGTACTGTCGCGCGCCCAGCAACAGCTGAGACCACAGTTCACGATCCGCGCGGTTGCAGTTGAATTTCAGGTTTTTCTTCCTTCCTATTGAAGCAAAAGCTTGAATATTCATATTTTGAGGTTTTTACTCCGCGAGATTAAGTGCATGCGGAGGCCTGATAGTCTCAAATGGCAGCATCGGGAGAATGCCATTGCGAGCAGCGGTGGTCATCGGCGATCCTCTGCTTTGAGGATAACTAGGTCTTGATCCTCTCTATTTTTAAGCTTTTCATTCCTATTAGGTCTCAGTTACTCTTGAAAAGCCCGAAAAAGTACACATAATAATGCCCTACTTCCCCTAGAGGAGTCTGTCGACTGGTCTGCGGGTGGCAGAGAAGAAGGAAGCATTTTTTTTTAATTTTTGCTTTCTTTGCCTCCTTCTTCATCTTTCAGACAATACAGTAGTTCTATTATCCCCTTCGGATGCAAAGAAATGCCGTCAATGAAGTCTGTCGCCACCACCAGTGTAAGTTGCTCATTTTGTATGAAGTGATGCTTAGCGGTATATTCGGCTGTAGTGTAGTCAGACTGCATTTATGCCTTTGCTTAATATTTGTTGTTTGAGTTTATACTCGAACATCTTCAGGAAGGAGTTAGGGATAATAATTGCTGTTCCTCCCTTTGAACTTTCTAATAATCCACATTTTAAAAATATTCATCATCGCGCATGCATGCATGTGTGCATGCATGCATCCATGGGTTAATAGTGGCTGCTGCTGCTGCGTTTAGAGTTTTTTAATTGATGCACTTTTTAAATATTCATCATCATTATGCATGCATGCATGCATGCATGTGTACGTGCACAGAGCGGCGATTATGGGGGCTCCGGGAGTATCGCCGATAAAATTGGACATTTGAATATTCTTTGGGTCGTTTTGGGTGTCTGCGGCGCATTGATAATTCTCTTCGGCATATTTATGCTGACTCTGGGCGCCTGTGCCTCTCAGCGGTGAGTTTAACAAACACTTCACTGAGGTATTAAAAAAGGAATTGTAATCAATTAATCTTCAGGTTTCTGCTTCTTCATAAAACCTCTTCTTTCTAAGGGTATAAATAAACTTTCTTTACACCTCGTTGTGCTGTTGCTTGTGCTGCATTGACAGTTTTAAGCGGTATACAGAGCTGCATGCATGCATGCAGTTATGAGGGTAGAAGTATAACACGTACAACTTTACATCCATGCATGCATGCATGCGTGCATGCATGCTCTACAGGTGGAAATGCATATAATGTGGTGCTGCATGCATTTTCGGATTGCATGCATATACACCAGATTGGGGCTTTAAAGAGGAAACTTTTTCTTGTTTTTTCAGGGAACGGCAAAATGAGTTCGGCCACAAGACGAGTTCTTCAGTGTCAACGTAAGGCCCTTTCTTTAAACCCTAGCTCGCAAACCCTAAACCCTAGCTCACAAACCCTAAACCTTATTTCACTAACCTTCAACCCTAATACACCTTCAGTTTTAAACCTAAATACTGCTTGAATACTAAATCCTGATACTGCCTAAACCCCAAGCCCTTATGTACTGGCTACGCTCTAAACCCTAATTCGCAAACCCTAAACCCTAATACTGCCTAAACCCTAAACATTTCGTAAAGAAAGATATAAATATACGTATATGTGTATATGCATATAAGCACATTATATAAAATATGCATCTAACACATGCAATACAATATATAATATAATCAAGAACAAAATATATAACATGCAGTATACATACTATCTACTCAGTGCATGCATGCACGCATGCATGCATGCAGGAAGAGCAGCACATTTTGTTTGTTTTTTCTTCTTCAGTTCGGCAGACCCAGACGAAGAGAGACCCCTCATCGGCAGAGTCCTCAGAAGCCAAGCGGGGTAAGAAAAGCAAACAGCTCCACGCACATTTAAACTCTATTTCTTTATATCTTTCATATATATATATGTGTGTGTATATATACATATATATATATATATATATATATATATATATCTTTATGCATGTAGATGCATGTATGAATTCTTGGCTTTAGAGTGCTGCGCTCTACATTTGGGTTGCTTTTTTAGGGTTTAGGGTTTAGGGTTTTGTTGTTTGCTTTCTTTGTTTTTTTTTTGCAGGAGCTCTCAGCGCTCAAGCAACGGCTCTGTGCATGCGTAGTAAACAGCGAAGGAAGTGCGGACGGCAGAGACAACGAAGGGGACAGAAATAAGGGGTTTCAACTGCTGCAGCAGCAGCAACAATAACAGCAGCAGCAGCAGCTGCTGCTGCTGCTGCTGCTACAGTTCAAGCGGGTGCTGTAGAGAGGACAAGAAACCCTTACACGCGCAGTGAGCTCATCAAGCGGTTATTAAAGGGCTGCATGCGTCAGCTGCAGCAGCAGCAGCTGCAGCAGCAGCAGCAGCTAGCCAATATTATACAGGGAAAAGAGACCGGCCCCCGGTAATCTGCAGCGGATCACAGGTGCATGCATGCATGCATGCATGCATGCAGACAGACAGACAGTTCAGTGCCGCCGCTGCTGCTGCTGCTGCACAGCAGCACTGTGCATACAGACAGTTCAGTGCTGCAGCAACAGCAGCAGCAGTACGAACGTACGCGCGGCAGCAGCATAGCTTCGACAGTGACAGCAGCAGCCGCAGGGCCTCGCTGCTACTTAGCTGCTTCAATGTTTTGGGGCCTTAGCAGCTGCATTTTTCTGGTTGTTTGTTTGATAGAAAGACAAGAAAGACAATTATTAAAGTAAAGAGGAGATAAAAGAGAGGCAGCAGCAAAGTGCTTCTGCTGCAGCAGCCTCATGCCCCGCACCCTCATATACTCCCTTTAGGAAAACACAAAACTCTGCTGCAACTTCAGCTGCAGATAGGTCGAGGCAGAGACAGCTGCATGCATTTGCATGCATACAGTTGCATGCATGCATTTGCATGCATGCACTTGCATGCGTTGGGTGTTTGTTGCTTTTCTTCGCTCTGCTTAAAGCAGCGCCCTATATTTAGTCCGACAGTTCTGAGTCCGCTGCAGCAAACCGCAGCAAACGCGCAGCAGCAGCAGCAGCAGCAGCAATAACAGCAACAGCAGCCCCTGTCTTTCTTGCATGCGTTCATTCACCTTGGGGTGTACATACAAAACACGCCATTATGCAGACTGCATTATTACTCTTTTAACAACAATATAATATATGATACTAATATAATATATAAAATATTATAATGTAATATTAATATAATATAATTTTTATTTATTATAATAATATAATCTACTATAACACAGAGTAGTAGAAATGCTGTATAATATATACTATTCGGGTACATACGAATGCCACATAATATAATATAATGTATAATAAAATATACAATAATGATAAATAATAATAATAATAAATAATAATAATATTAATAATAAATAATAATAATAATAAATAATAATAAATAATAATAATAATAATGCCCCGTATATATCTCAGCCTTTAATACCAATAGAAAGGATTCGTACAGACACCAGAATTCACCAAAAGATAAGACGCAGTCGCATGCATGCATGCATGCATGCATGCATGCACGTCGAGCGAGCGCATGCATTTGCATGCATGCAGATGCAGCTGCATGCAAGTAGTTTGTGGGGTTTATTGAGGGAGGAGTTTAGACTTACACTGCAGCAACTCATGGATGCGCGCTCTGGCACGGGCTTCTGATGAGACTTCCTTGCCTAAGAGCTGCTGCTGCTGCTGCTGCTGCTGCTGCTGCTGCTGCTGCTGATACTGCTGCTGTTGCTGCTGACCCCAGGACACCCCCTGCTGAGGGCGGTGGGGTTGCTGCAGCGGCAGCGGGAGCCTAGCAGCAGCTGCTGCACCTGCTGATTCCTCTACAGCCGCCTGAGCTGCAGCAACAGCAGCCGCAGCAGCAGCAGCAGCAGCTGCTGCTGCTGCGGCTGCTGTCTTCTTGTTCGTTAGAGACACAGGATGAGAGGCTGCCTCCTCAAGGATTACAACCTCATCATCTGACCTCCCGTCGCCTTCTGCGTCCCCTGTTGCTGCTGCTGCTCCTGCTGCTGCTGCTGCAGCTGCTGTTGCTGCTGCTGCTGGCAGTGCTGCAGCGCCTGTTGTTGAAGCTGCAATTTCTTCTCTGTGTCCCTGCTTTTCCCTCGCCCGTTGCTCGTGCATATCACTGGGTGCAGTTGCTGCTGCTGCAGTGGTTGCTGCTGCAGTTTCTGCTGCAGCAGTTGCTGCAGCAGCAGCGGGCGCAGGGTGTAGAGCCCCCGGCATCCTGGAGAAGGCCGAGGGTGTTTGCTGTCTTGCTGCTTCTGCATGCTCGTTGTTGCCTCTTCCTGTTGCTTGTCTCGCTGCATGCAGCCCCACGTCAGCCCCAACAGCAGATAAAAATGCATGCGCTGCAGCGCGGCTGGCTGTAGCAGAATCTACCTCAAGGGAGCATCCCTTTTCAATTTGTCTCTTCTTGCTGTCTCTGCCGTCTCTGCTGTCTCTGCTGTCTCTTTTGTCTCTCTCACATGATGCAGGAGACCCCACAGGCGCCGCTGCAATTCCTGTATATGCCGCAGCAGCTTCAGCAGCAGCAGCAGCAGCAGCAGGCCCGCGTCCATTGGCTGCTTGCAGCTTCTGTGGGTATTGAAGAGAGTTAACTGCTGCGAGATCAACAGCAGAAGCAGCATCAAGTGCTGCTGCTCCTGCTGTTGTTGTTTGCTTCTGATGAGGTTCTTTGCATGCTGTTGCTGTTGCTGCTGCTGCTGCTGCATTGAGGCCTTCTTCCGAGTTTCGCTGCGCTGCTGCAGCAAGACGAAGAGTGGTTGTGCTGCATGCAGAGTAGACAGCAGCAGCAGGCTTGCTGCTGCCTGTGCGGGTGTTGCGGTGTATAGACAGCTGCTCTGGATGCAGAAGGAAACGCAGAGCTGTCTCGTCTCCCCCTTCTATTGCTGCCTCTCCAGCTGCTGCTGCTCCTGCTGCACTCCGCGCTGCAGCAGAAGCAGAAGCAGCAGCAGCACATAAGGCACACATACACACGCAAAACAACAAACAACAACAACAGCAAACAACAACCTCCTCCTGTTTCTTCGGGGCAACCCCTGCGAGACCCGCACGCTACTGCTGCTGCTGCTACTGCTGCTGCTGCTGCTGCTGTTGCTGCTGCTGCAGGAGGTGCATAAAATGAGTGCGGGGTGTATACACAGAGTAGTGTTCAGACTTACTGCATGCAGCGTTACGAATGGCAACGCTGAGGTTTCCGAGGGCTTCTCTGAGGGCCCCTTGTGCTGCTGCTCCCGATGCAGCAGCAGCAGCAGGCTGCTGCAGCAGCGGGGGGCCTCCGCATGCACCGTCGCTCAGCAGCTGTTCAAAGCCCCAAAGCCCAGGCACTGGGGGGCCCCAGGGGCCCTTGCTGCTGTCGCTAGAACATAATACTTCTAAACGCTGCAGCAACGAAGATGCAGCACGCAGCGTTGCTGCAGGAGGCACGCAGACACCTGAAGCAGCAGCAGCAGCAGCAGCAGCAACAAGAGCAGGTACAGCATGTGCTGCATACATATATATATATATATACATATATATATATAGGTATATGTATAGATACACATTGGCGCTGCAAGTGTCATCGCTAACCCCGTAATAAGGGTTTAGGGTTTAGGGTTTAGGGCCTCACTGATGGAGACGGTGAGCAGCCGCAGCGCAGCAATTAAAGAAGGAGGGTCTGAGATAACGCTGCATGCAAAACCAGGGGCCCCCTTCCCTGGGCCCCAAGAGAGGCCCCTGAACAGCGCATGCAAACAATGCATGCAAATAATGCATGCATGCATAATATGCATGCCTGCAGCAGCAGTAGCAGCAGCACCAACGGCATCACGAGCAGCAGCAGCAGAGGCACCACGAACAGCAGCAGCAGCAGCAGCAGCAGCAGGAATATGTGTCTTACGTTGCGAGTATGCCTAGAACGAGTGCATCAACGAATGCCTGCAGCTGCACATTTAAAAGCCCCAAAGTTGCATGCGTTTGTGCATGCAGCAGCAACTCCAGCAACTCGCAGGTGCTGCGCCATGCATGCAGCAGCAGCAAACCCCCCTCGTATTCAGCTGCATGTACACCCGAATGCTTCAAAGCAAAAGTACAAACTCCTGAAAGGCGCAGCAGCACCAGACACACAACACTCCTTCCTTGTTGTTGCTGCTGCTGCTGCTGTTGCTGCTGCTGCTATGGCTGCTGCTACTTCAATATCTGTTCGTGCTGCTGCTGCTGCTGCTATTGCTGCTGCTTCTTCTATTGCTGTTTCTGCTGTTGTTGCTACAGCAGCAGCCAGTGTTGATGCTGGTATTGCTGCTGCTGCCGCTACCCTTGCTGCTGCTGCTGCTGTTGCTGCTGCTGCTGTTGCTGCTGTTGCTTACTGTTGTTGCTGTTATTCTTTTTATGTGTATACAGCTGAGAGACCCCCAGTTGGTTATTAAGGAGGGCGAGGGGGCCTTCCTTCTCTAGCAGCAGAAGATGCAGCATTATTGATGCAGTTGCTGCTGCTTGTTTGTGCAGCAAGAGGTGCCTATACACCCCAACTGCATGCAACAAACATACATGCAGCACCTGTGGGGCTGCTGCTGGGGCCCCATTGAGGAGACACCGAACGTAAGAAAGGAGACAGCTGCAAAACCTAACAGCAAAGAGAGAGTGCAGCAGAGGAGATGAATGCCTGCAGCAAAACAAACAAATAAATAAATAAACAAATAAATAAATTTATTAATTTATTAATTAATTTATTAATTAATTAACAAATAAAATAAACACAGCAAACCAGCAAATGAACAAATAAAGAAATAAACAAATAAACAAATAAACAAATAAACAAATAAAACAAATAAACAAATAAACAAATAAACAAAGGAAGGAGGGGAGACAGACAAGTGAAGAAAAACGAAAAGACAAAGGAGACAGATAATTAAAAGGAGACAGATTATTAAAAGGAGACAGATAATTAAAAGGAGACAGACAATTAAAAGGAGACGTAAGAAGAAGACAACAAATAAATAATAAAAAACAAACAAAAGACAAACGAGACAGATGATTAAAAGGAGACGGATAATCAGAAGGAGACAGACAAACAAAAGGAGCCAGACAAACAAAAGGAGACAGATAAACAAAAGGAGACAGATAAACAAAAGGAGACAGATAGTTAAAAGGAGACAGACTGAACGAGGGTTTGCAGCAGCTTCATAAAGAGAGGAAGAGAAGGTAAGACGCCGCCAGGGCCAGCAACTTCAGCGAGAGCCCCTGCTGCATGCACAGCAGCTTCAAGAGCTGCAGCACTTGCTGCTGAGAGCTCCGTCTCAGCTAGCTCATCCAGCTGCTGCTGCACCAATCCTGCTGCTCCTGCTGCTGCTGCTCCTGCTGCTGTTGATGCTGCTGCTGTCTTAGTTGCCCCCCTCTTTCGTTTCTGAGGCCTGCTGCCGCTGCCGCTGTCGTTCGCGCTGCTGCAGCTCTTGCAGCTGCTGTCGCTCTCGCTGCTGCTGCTGCTGCTGCTGTTGCTGCTGCTGGACTGCTGCCCCGCGTCGCTCTCTTCGTCGGAGCTGTCGCTGGGCTCCAGCACTAAAGACGATGATTGTCGTTGTTGTTGCTGCTGCTGCTGCTGCTGTTGCTGCTGCTGCTGCTGAAGTTGCTGCAGCTGTCTCTTCCACTTCTTTTGGCTCCCCTTGCCGCCTCTCCGGGGCATCTGCGGCTGCATCTGCTGCTGTTGCTGCTGCTGCGACTGCGATTGCTGCTGTTGCTGCGGCTGTTGCTGCTGTTGCTGTTGCTGCTGCTGTGCTGCAGCGGCGTCTGCAGCAGCAGCTGCTGCAGCAGTGGCGTTCTTAGAGAATGTGTCGCAGCAGCAAACAACAGCATCAAGAAGAGTCTCTGCTATACTATTTACATCAATAATAATTACGCGTCCCCCTTCTTCTTCAAAATGCAGCAAAGAAGAAGAGACAGCGCCCTGAGCTGGCAACGCCTGACCCGCACCTGCAGCAGCAGCAGCAGCAGCAGCAGCAACAAAGGAGACTTGCACACCCGACTCGTCGAGCGCAAACAGAAACAGCAGCAGCAAACTGCGAAGAGGGCAAAGACAACAGCAGCAAACGAAGCAGCAGCAAGCAGCAGCAGCAGCAGAAGAAGCAAAGGAAGAGCTGCACGGCCAATACCAGCAGCAAGCAACGCAGCACACGAAGCAGCAGCAGCAGCAGCAACAGCAGCAGCAGTAGCAACACTAGCAGCAGCAACACTAGGAACAGGAACACTATGAGCAGCAGCAGCAGCAGCAGCAGCAGCAACACACCCCAGAGCAGCAAGTCGCGTATAATTTGAAGCGACCGCAGCAGCAGAAATGTCTCTGCAGCAGAGGCGCTTTGCTGTTTATTTCTGTCTCCTTTCTTCACAGCGAGGAGACTCCTTACGCTTTGCTGCGCACTGTTTAACAACTCTGAGAAGAGACAGGGGACACCAAACGGCGTCTGCTGCTGCTGCTGCTGCTGCTGCTGCTGCTGCTGCTGCTGCTGCTCGTGCTGCCTAGGAGAGCAGCGCCACAGCCAAGTTAAGCGACACAGCAGCGACCGCCCTATCTGCAGCAGCAAACGAAAAGAGAAGCAATAAAAATAAAAATAAAAATAAAATACTATTAAAATATATAAATATAAATATATAAATAAAAGGCTGAGGCAGCGATAAAGAGACAGAGAAAAGGAGACAGACAAAAAAAACAAAAAAGACAGAGACAAAGAGACAGAGAGACAGACAGACAGAGACAGAGAGATAGAGACAGAGAGATAGAGACAGAGAGATAGAGAGACAGAGAAGAAGAGAGACAGAGACAAAGAGACAGAGAGACAGACAGATAGAGAGAGAGAGAGACAGAGAGACAGACAGAGAGATAGAGATAAAGAAAAAGAGAGACACAGAAAAAGAGAGACAGAGAAAGAGACAGAGAGACAGACAGACAGAGAGAGAGAGAGACAGAGATAGAGAGAGACACAGAGGAGACAGAGACAGAGAGACAAAGAGACAGAGAAACACAAAGAGACAGAGAAACAGAAACAGAGAACAGAGATATACTCTAATAAATAGCAGCAAGACGAAGAGACAAAGAAAGAGACACAAATAAAAACAAGAAAAAGAAAAGGAGACAAAGACAGCTGCAGCAGCAGCAACAATAACAGCAGTAATAACACCTGCAGGACCGCAGCAGCAGCAGCAGTAGCAGTAGCAGCAGCAACATAATGAGGTGTCTGGGGAGGGCACGGAAGCAGCAGCAATAGCAGCAATAGCAGCAATAGCAGCAATAGCAGCAGCAGCAACAGCAGCAGCAGCAGCAACGTGGGCCCCCAACGTACAGCAGCAGCAGCATCTGATTTCATTAGGGCCCCCTGCTGCGCAATTCTCAGCAAAGCAGCAGCAACAGGAGACAGTGCAGCACGTAAAGGGCCCCGGGAGACACCCCGCCAGTGCAGCAGCAAATGTACTGCATGCACTGCTGCTTCCTGCTCACACAGCAGCAGCAGCAACAGCAGCAGCAGCAGCATCAGTAGCAGCAGCAGCGACCCTCCTCCCCTCATTAGTTAACACAAACCCGTATAGCATATAATAAAATAAATAAATATATAAATATAAATAAATATATATATATATATATATGCAAACAAACAAAACAACTAATAGAAAGAAGTAAACAAAACAAAATAAAAAGATAAACAAACAAACAGACAAATGCAGAAGAGTAAGGAAGCCCCTTAAGAGATAAATCTTCATACTCTTAATGCAGCAGCAGCAGCAGCAGCTGTCTCCTCTCCTGGGGCCTCTATTATCCCTTCGACTGCTTTGCGCAGCAGACGCCTCATCAACTGTCTCCTTTTAGCAGCAAACCCTTGATGCGGGGCCCCCTGAGGGGGCCCCCCTTTAAATGCCCCTTGGGGGGCCCCCAACGACACCACAGCCGTCAGCAGCAAAACTTCAAGTGCTGCTCGTCGAGTATGCAGCGACAACTGCAGCAGCAGCAGCAGCAGCAGCAGCACAAGCAGCAGATATCGCAGCAACAAGGAAATGCAGCAGGAGCAGCAGCAGAAGCAAAATATGTAATAACGCAGAGTACTCTACAGCAGCAGCAAAGAAGTCTGCTTGCTGCAGGTGTGCAGCGCATACACAGCAGCAGCAACCGCAGCAGCAGCAGCAGCAGCAGCCGCAGGTGAACGTACCTTTGAGTCTGCTGCAGCAGCAGCAACAGGAGTCACAAGCCGCTCCATCTCTCTGCATGCAACAGCAATATCTCTAGGTCCTTCTTCTGCTGAATCTGATGCTGTTGCTGCTGCTGCTGCTGGAGCAACGGTTGATGCGGCTGCTGCTGCTGCAGCAGCATCGCTGCTCAGCAGCAGCTGCACGTGCTGCAGCCAGAACTCTACACCGCAGATGCCAGCATAGACAACTTCTTCAGGGTGCTGCTGTATAGGGGGCCCCCCCTCTAGGGGGCCCCCGGGGCCCCCCTCAGCTGGGGCCCCTAGAGCTTTGTGCAGCAGCGCAGCAAACGCAGAGAGCTGAGAAGGAAGATGCTTTGTTGTTGTTGCTGCTGCTGCTGCTGCTGTTGATGCTGCATGCTTTGTGTCTTCTGATGCAGTAGATCGCTCTATAAATGTTTTTCTTCCTGGTGCTGAGGTGTACATACACCGCAATAACTGCTGAATAGAGAGGGCCCCAGACAAATACATACGAAGAGCACCCTCTATCTCTTCAAGAGACCCTGAGATAGAGGCTCTTAGATTGCATGCAGCTAACATCATTTGTCTCTTTCTTCTGTCTCTTTCTGTCTCCTTAAACCCCCTGCTGTCTCTTCAGCCTCTCTCTCTCTTTCTTTATCTTTATATATCTTTGTTTAACCCTCTTTACCTCTCTTTACTTCTATTTGTCTCTCTGTCTCTTTATTAGTCTCTCTCTTCTTTTAACTTCGTCTTAACTGTCTCCTTTCTTCTGTCTCTTTTATTATTATTGCTGTCTCCTTTCTGCTGTCCCCTGTGGGGCCCCCTAGTAGAGGCCTCCCGCTGCTCTTCTTCGTATCTGCTGCATTTTAATTATTTATTTGATTAATTTAATTATAAATAAAGAATAAACCTGAAGAAGATACAGCAACAAACAAAAACTAAAGATAAATCCTTCAAGCCCCGCCTATAGCAACAGGGGGGCCCCCTTGGGGGCCCCCGCAGCAAGGGGGCCCCCAGGTATATCTCTTTGCATGCATTATAATATATTTATATTTATATATTTCTTAATTTTATTATTTATTTATTATTTTAAATAAAATAATAAATATACTTTTGTCTTTTATTGCAGCCTACTCTAATACTCTTTTGGGGGCCCCCCTTTGTCTCTCTCTCTCTCTCTCTCTGGGGTTATTTGCTTTTGTTATTATTTTGTTTATTTATTATTTTTATTTTATTTTTGATTAAATAAAATAAAAATAATATAATTCACCAAATATATTATTTTACAAACAGACGGGGGAGGGGCGGTGAGCAGGGAATACCTGCAGCAGCAGCAGCAGCAGCAGCAGCAGCAGCAGCAGCAACAACAGCAACAGCATCAGTATCAACATCAGCAGCAGCAACAGCATCAGCATCAGCATCAGCAGCAAGAGCAACATCAAGATTAGCAGCAGCAGCAGCAGCAGCAGCAACATCAGCAGCAGCAGCAGCAGCAGCAGCACAACGCAGCAGGAAGCCTTTCTTTTGCTAGGTCAGCTGTGTGTGCTTCTCTATTAACATCAATTCTTATTGTGGGGGCCCCCCTAGGGCCCCAGGAGAGCCCCCGAAGCTGCTGCTGCTGCACCTTTACTCTGCTGCATGCGCGGCAAAGTAGCACAGAAGGCTTGGGGCTTGGGGGCCCCTCGGGGCCCCCTAGCTAGCGATTTCTTGCTGGCGATGAGAGGGGCCCCCAAGAGTAGGGGGGCCCCCATAGGGCCCCCCCCCCACCTCGACATAGTAGGGGGCCCCCCGTACCCTAATTCAGGGGGGGGCCCCCAGGATGGTACAGGGGGCCCCTCGTACCCTATTTCAGGGGGGCCCCCCCTTGGTGCTGCAGGGGGGCCCCCCCCTCTGTACCCTAATTTTGAAGCAAGACAAAAGTTTGTAGTGGGGCCTCTTAAAGCCTCTTTCTTTCCTCCTCATATGAATAAGGGTGTTGTAGAGCTGCAGAAAGTTATCAAGAAAATTAATTGTTTAATTGAGGTCGGCCTTTATTATCTATAATACTCACATCTATTTTATTATGTATATAATATATAATATATATATAATGTATTTGTCTATCTATCTATATATGTATATCTTATATGTAATACATTTGGATATATATGCATATACTATAACTAATGCCTATATGTATATATATATACATGTGTATATATATGTATATATATTCATATGTATATATATATATATATGTAAACTCATACATATATATATATATATATATATATTCTGTCTATACTCTGGAGCGTCTAACATTGCAACTAGCTAGCTGCTGCGGTAGCTGCTGCTGCTGCTGCTGCTGCAGCTGCAGTTTCAATTGCTGCCACTGCTGCTAATACACTTCCTGCTACTGCTGCAGCTGCTGCTGCTTCTAATAGTGCTGCTGCTGCTGCTGCTGCTGCTGCTGCTGCTGCAGGTGAGGGATGCGAGGGCCCCCTTTACATCGAGCGGCTGTCTGCGTGCATTTAAACTGCCTCCAAATTTGCAGCGCATGGTGCTCCTCAACAAAAGCGATCTCGTAACCCCTAAAGATGTGCAGGTAAGGGTTTAGGGCTTAGGGTTTAGGGTTTAGGGTTTAGGGTTTAGGGTTTGGCGGTTCGAGAGGCGCATGCTTTTGCTTGCGGAAAGAGGGCTTTGGCTGTGGGGCTGTAAGCGGCACACTAGTAGGGTTTAGGGTTTAGGGTTTAGGGTTTAGGGTTTGCAGCATTGGTTTGGGTTTCTTTGTTCATTGCAGAAGGCGCAAAACCTGCTCAAGGCTGCTGGGCTGGAGGTGCTTCAGGGGACTCGGGTTTAGGGTTTAGGGTTTAGGGTTTAGGGTTTAGGGTTTAGGGTTTAGGGTTTAGGGTTTGCTGTCAGGTGTCTGTGTTTGGCCGCTGCATGCGTTTGTGCATGCACCCTTTTGGGGCATTCTTATATCCTTTTGTTTTATTTATTTGTCTCTGTTTTATATATTTATTTGTCTCTGTTTAATTTCTTTTATTTAATTTATTTGTTTCTTCTTCTTGACTTATCTTTTTTTTGTTTATTTGTTTGTTTGTCTCCTTTGGGTAATATCCCTGTCTCTTCCACTGCATGCGCTGTTTCTTTTGTCTCTTTTCTCTGTCTCTCTCCGCCTTATCTGTTTACTGTCTCCTTTATGCTGTTTGTCTTTTATTTGTCTCCTTTTTGTCTCCTTTTTATCTCCTTTTTGTTTTATTATCTGCACGTCTTTGTCTTTCTCTGTTATTTTATTCATCTCCTCATCTCTCTTACCATCTTTGCTGTGCATGCACAACCTGCATGCATGCATGCATGCATGCATGCATGCATGCAAAGGTGCATGCATGCATGCATGCATGCATATTTGCATGCGTGTCTCTCTGTGTGTGTGTGTGTGTTTGCATGCAGTGCGTTGCAGTGTCTGCACGAAAGCGAAAGGGGTTTGACGAAGTAAATAAATTTATTTTAAATTCTTCAGCCCCTCAGTTTGCTTCTTTAGGGCGTTGGGTGCTGCTGGCTGGGCTGCCCAACACTGGGAAGTCTTCGATTATCAATGCCTTTAAAACCCTCGCATTTGCTGTAAACCCTAAACCCTAAACCCTAAACCCTAGCAGATGGAAGGCAAAGGAAATGGTCTTTATGCATATGCATGGGATATATGCAACAAACCCTAAACCCTAAACCCTTTTTTTAAACCCTACATTCTTTATCTAAACCCTAAACCCTTAATCTACACCCTAAACCCTAAACCCTTTATCTAAACCCTAAACCCTAGTGCATGGAGATCTTGTCTGATTCCTCTTGTGTCTTCTTCTTGCACTGAAAAGGGTGAGGGTTTGCACGGCAGTCACTTTTATCCTTTACCCCCCCAACCCTAAACCCTAAACCCTAAACCCTAAACCCTGATATTTGGGGCTGCATGCATGCTGTTTGTTTTTTTAGGCTAGCTTCCACGGGAAACCAGGCAATAAACTTGTAGAGGGCGTCAGTGAGTAAACCCTCTCTAAACCCTAAACCCTAATATAATGATTATATAATTATATTATTATTGTTTTATTATTATTATATTGCTTCTTTTTCTGAGTGCATGCATGCAAACTATCTTCTTATACAGAGAAGACAGTATATTATATACTACTACAATAATATAATAACGATATAATTACACATAATAATAATAATAATAATAATTAATAATAATAACAATTA
Organism: Eimeria acervulina; assembly: GCF_000499425.1. Taxonomy (NCBI): domain Eukaryota; phylum Apicomplexa; class Conoidasida; order Eucoccidiorida; family Eimeriidae; genus Eimeria; species Eimeria acervulina. Next base: position 27,848 of record NW_013550136.1, on the reverse strand, counting down.
ATAATAATAATAACAATAATAACAACAATAACAACAACAATAACAACAACAATAATAATAATACTAATAATACTAATAACAAATAATAATAATAATAAATAATAATAAATAATAATAATAATAATAGATTCTTATTGCGAATTGTTGCTGCACAGACAAGACAACGGCAGAGACGGGGCAGCTGCCAGGGCTGACGCAGCAAACTGCTGCATTTCAATTAACACAAAGACCGAAAGTCTTTTGCTTCGACTCCCCAGGCATTCTATTACCAAGGTTAAAGCCCCAATACTTGCATGCACAATCATGCATGCATGCATGCATCCATCCATCCATCCATGCATGCTTCTGTTTATGTATGGATCTGTGCATGCGTGCATGCATCCATGCATCCATCCAGTATTTGCTGTTGCATGCATGCATGCATGCATGCAGTATGTTTCTGAGTTGCTGCAGCATGCACAGCACGTCCGTGTTTCCCTTCTTCATCGTGTAAATATATATATATATATATATATTTATTTATACATGCATATACTCATTTATTTCTTTGTATATCTCTTGGTATATATATATATACATTTTGGTGTATATATATATTTATATAAATATATATATCTTGCTGTGCACATATATATATATATATGCATATATATATATATGTGCATATATATATGTCTATATATATATATATATATATATATTATATGTTTAATGTGTTGTGGTTTGTGTGGGGTGTACAGACAGTGCGACTCGCGCAGCAGTTTGATATTGAGTGTTCTGGGGATAATCCCTGAGAGAGTCATAGGAGAAGAAATAACTGCCGATTTTGTTTTATTTCTTTTAAATAAAAATAAATTATTTTATTATGTTCAGTACTTAGGGCTCAGCGGCCCCTCTAATGATATCCGGGAGGTAAGCTAAATAGTATTATTATATACACCCCTATAAACCCTAAACCCTCATAAACACTAATAAACCCTAAACCCTAATAAACCCTAGTAAACCCTAGTAAACCCTAGTAAACCCTAATAAACCCTAATAAACCGTAATAAGTGTTTCTTTGTTTGTTGATTATTATTTTATTGATAATGCATGACGATAAAACAATCCTTATCGTTATCTTTATCTTTATTAATCTTTATAATACTTTATTATTCAGGTGTCTCGGCACATCTGCATGTGCTTGGGGAGGAAGCGGGATAGGTTTACTGTCCCCCCCGTGGATTTAAACAGAGGCTTTAATTTTTTTTTAAACATCTTTAGAGAGGGTTTATTGGGGCGCCTTTGTTTAGATGATATCCCTCTTGCTGAACAAATCGTACAAAGAAAAGATATACTCCACCTCCAGCGGTAAACATAAGCTAGGGTTTAGGGTTTAGGGTTTAGGGTTTTGGGTTTAGGGTTTTGGGTTTGGGGGGTTAAGCAATACCTGCGGTGTAGCCTAACAACGAAGCCCTTCTTGCTTCCCACTGAACAGCTATGTATGTACGGAGCGTGCGTCTAGGGTTTAGGGTTTAGGGTTTAGGGTTTACGGTTTAGGGTTTAGGGTTTATCTCCTTGCTTGCTGCTTTGTCTTCTGCATGCGCCTCAGAGAGCCCCCAGACCCCTGGGTGCAAGCCCCAGAGGAAACCCCAATCCCAGGCCTCAACTAGCCCTTTGCCTACCTACCCAGCTAGCTGCTTCCTAGCTAGCTAGCCAGCTAGCTAGCCAGCTAGCTAGCCAGCTAGCTAGCTGCTTCATGGCAAGCTAGCTTGCCGCCTCATAGTTGGCTAGCTAGCTGCTTCCTAGGTAGCTAGCTAGCTAGCTAGCTAGATTAATATGTAGACAGACAGCAGTCTACCTACATACTCAGCTAGCTGTTTGCTTTCCAGTTAGGGAAAGTAGCTAGCTAGCTAGCTAGCTAGCTAGCTACTTCCCTTGCCCCGAGGTCTGGCCCGGGTAACCTGGCTTTGAAGTTTATTGTCATTTACTTTCTGTACCTAGGGAGCCGCTACACCATCAGATGTTTTAACTTAATTTATTTTATTTATTTTATTTATTTATTTATTTATTTATTTGTTTGTTTGTTTATTTCTCTTTAAATGAAGTAGTCGTCTCCCTCCTCCCCAAACCTCAAAACACAAGCCCTTACTTAACCGCAGCCAATCAACCGCAACACTTCGTAACAAACACCCACCACTAACAGCCCCCAAAGGCCCTCAGGGGGCCCCCTAAGGGCCTTTAGGGGGCCCCCTCGGGGTCTCTTGGGGAGGGGAGGGCCCCCAAAGGGTAGCAGGGTAGCGGTGCTGGGGACGGCTCCAGGGAGGCCCTGTTTACAGCTTCAAATTGAAATAGAGGAGGGTCTAAGCAGCAGATGTTGCTGCTGGGGGCCCCCTGGCTACTGCTGGGGTGTCTGCTGCGTACATACACCTGAAAGGAGAGGGATGGATTGGGGCCCGCATGCAGCAACACATACTCTTGTTACTCTCTGCCTCCTGCTTGCTGCTGCTGCTGCTGCTGCTGCAAGTGGTGCAGCAGCGCGCGGAGTGCAGGTGTCTCCTTTCTTGTGTCTCCTCTGTCTTGTCTGCTGTGTCTCCCTTGCTGTCTCTCCCCCGCTGTCTCCTCTCTCCTGTCTCCTCTCTGCTGTCTCCTTGTCTGTGGGCTGTCTCCTTTCTGTTGTTTGTTGTTTTGTTGTTTTGTCTGTTTGGCGTCTCTTCTGCCCTTTTTGTTTTTCTGTCTGCTGCTGGGTGTCTCCTTTTATCTTTGTCTCCTTTTGTCTCTCCTTTCTAGATCTGTCTCTTCATAACAACAAATCCATCATATAATATTTTATTGCTTTCTTTGATTCTGCATGCAAAGGCCCTGCATGTGGGGCTTGGAAGTACCCCTTGAGGGAGCCTTACAAAGCCCCAGTCCTGCAGTGTATAGACAGCTGCACTTAAACTAAGCCCTGAGCATCGCTGCACTCCAACAAAGCGTAAACAATTTGCTGCCTTCAGAAACAGAGAGAGAGACAAAGGAGACGCAATCAAGTGGTGTACGTACAGCTCCTCAAGCTTACCTAAACTCTCATTAGGGGCCCCCAATAACGGGGCCCTAGGGGGCCCCCCAACGGGCTCTGCAAGGGGCCTCTCATCAAGGGGCCCCCCATCAAAGGGCCCCTCATCAAAGGGCCCCTCATCAAGGGTCTCCCCCTCAAGGGGCCCCCACTCAAGGGGGCCCCCCACAGGGGGCCCCTCAGCGGGCCCTCCAAGGGGCCCCCCAACATGGGGCCCTACAGGGGGCCCCCCATGGGGGCCCCCACGGGGTTGACGTGCTGCTGCTGCAGGAAGCGCAGAGGCTTCGGAGACCTTAAAGGGGGTTTGAGAGGGGGAGATCGTGTTGTCCCTTGTTGGTTCGTCTGCTGCTGCTGCTGCTGCTGCTGTTGCTGCTTCTGCTGCTGTTGTTGCTGCAGCTGCTGCTGTTGCTGCTGCTGCTGCTGCTGCTATTGTTGCTGTTGTTTGTGGTGGAGAGTTGTTGTCTGTTAATTGAGCTAAGTCAAGGGCAAATGCATGCAGCAGCCTCAGACACCTAAGGCCTCTACAAGCTGCTGAGAGGTCCTGCTGCATCACTTTTAAGAGGCCCCCATATAAAAGCGTCTCCAACTTAGGGGCCCCCCCACTAAGAAGAAATGCATCTGCTAACTCTGCTTGTTCTGTTAGCTGCAGAGACAAAAAGGATATTAAAAGGAGACAGCAAAAGACAAAAGGAGACAATATAAACAATAAAGAGACACAATAAAACAAAAGGAGACAGAAGAAACAATAAAGAGACACAATAAATCAAAAGGGGACAGAAGAAACAATAGAGACAAAATAAACAATAAAGAAACTGAATAAAGCAAAAGGAGACAGCTGCTGCAGCAGTCTCTAGAGACATTGTTTAGGGGCGTACACCACCAGAAACAAACAAAGAAAAGGAGACAGACACTCGAAAGAGAGACAAAATATATAAAACGCAGACACCAGAAGAGGGACTCAGAGAGACAAATGAAGACAAAAGGAGACAGAAGGAGATCAAAGGAGACAAAAGAAAATCGATTAAGATATAGTAGAGACAATAAAAGACAAAAGGAGACAGCAAAAGACAAAAGGAGACAGCAAAAGACAAAAGGAGACAGCAAAAGACAGAGAGAGATAGCACGAAATAGAAAGAGACAAACGGAGACAGACAGCACGCGGGGCAGCAGTAGAGACATCAGGAGACAAGGAAAGAAGATAGAGAGGTGTAGAGACACCAGAAGAAAGAGAGAGAGAAGGAGACAGTTGTGTTGTACGCACTTCAAGACGCAGCAGCCTAGGGCAGAGACTCCAGGACCTCAATATACACCCGGGGCCTTCAAACTGCTCGAGTGTCTCCGCCTCTACTGAAAATGCAGAAGAAGATGAGTGCCAGGATATACCTTGGGGCTTGTAGGGGCCCCCACGCAGAGAAGAGCAGCTGCTGCTGTTTCGATTTCTGCTGCTGCTGCTGCTGCTGCTGCTGTTGCTGGTGGTGAGGAGGTTGCCGCTGCTGCCGCTGCTGTCTAAAAGAGTGTCTCTGCTGCATGCGAGCAGCTCGTCTGCGCTGCTGCAGCTGCTGATGCTGCTGCTGCTGATCCCCCGCACCCTAACTGTCTTCAACTGTCTCTTTTGCTTGAGGAATGCCTTTATCCTGCTGCTGTCTCCCCAGGTGTCTAGATGCTTTAGACTAGGCAGCAGATCTTTGCTGTTGGAGCAGAGCTCCGGAAGGAGACAGCTAGGACAAAGGAGACACCTGAGTTGTGGGAGGCTGATAGGGTAGTGTAGGGGGGGAGGAGACATTCTTGTTGCTGGGGTGTATTTGCAGCTCTGCTTGCCTTCATAGGGGCCCCCTTGGGGCCCCCCTTCACCCTCAAGCAGGGCTCTTGTCTTCATGAAAGATATTAATTGCTCTGTCTCCACAGGCACGCGAGCAGCACTGAGCAAACCCCCGCTAGGGGCCCCCGACGAGGAGGGAGGAGATAGAGAGAGAGGAGACACCTCCTCACCCCACACCGTCAGCTGCTGCAGCTGCGACCCGTACAGCCGCAGGAACAGCAGCAGCAGCAGCCAGTCCCCACTGCTGCAGACATTTACTTCGAGCTGCTGCACATGAGGAGGAGACACAAACACTAAGAAAGCTGTCTCCTCAACTCGCACCTCCAGCAACTCCTCCATCCTGCAGCAGCGCACCAGACTCGAAATCCCTGTCCCTTCGTGCTGCTGCTGCTGCTGCTGTTGCTGTGAGCGGCACTCGCAGCAAGACACCCCGACGTCTCCTGCGGCAGACAAGTCTCCTCTGTCTCCGCTTACAGCAGAAGCACCTTCAGTGCTAGCTAGACTCCTCCGCTGCTGCTGCTCCTGCTGCTGCTCCTCCTCCTTCCCCTGCTGCTGCTGCACCTGCTGCTGTTGTTGTTGTTGCTGCTGCTGCTGCTGCTGGTGTTTGTAGGTAGCTGCGAGAGCTCTTGCTACCCATCTACCTATCTCGCTTCTGACTGAGGGCTTCATGAACCCTGCAATCTGCAGCGTGCGTATATGAGACCCGTGCAGAGCTAAAAACCTAAGAGCTAGACAAGGGTGAGCGAAGGAGGCCTCGGGGCCCCACAAGCAATGAGGAGACACCTGAAGGCAGGTGGGGGGCCCCCACCTGTAGGGAGACAGGGCTGCTGCTCTCTCCTGTGCAGCAGCAAGAGACTCCAGCCACTGAGCCTCCGAGCTAAGAGTTATATATATCTCTTCTAGCTGGGGAAGATCAAAAAACTCAAGCAGCTGAAAGCCCTCTAAGGTTATGCATTTTAATTTAGGTAAGAAGAAGATGCAGCGGCGTCGCTGTCCGTGAGGAGACAGTTGAGGTGTCTCCGCTGGAGACGATCCCCAGTCAGGGGATCGACAGCTCCCATTCTCCTTTGATGTGTCTACCCACAGGCTCCCTGCACGTGATGAATCAGACCCTGCTGTTGCAGCTGCTGCTGCGCCTGCTGCTGCTGCTGCTGCGGCGCCTGCTGCTGCTGCTGCTGCTGCTACGCCTGCTGCTGCTGCTGCTACTGCTGCTGGAGAAGGCGGTAGGGTGTCGGAGAGAGAAGAAGCTTCTTCTGAAGCCTCTTGAGGCGGTGGCGAGGGATCACGCAGCCTGGAGTGTGGGGTGTGGGGATCGGGATCGTCTCGGGGATCGTCTCCCGCCCGTTTCTGGACAGCTCTGTCTAAGAGAATGTTAGGGTTTGTGGGGTAGGTGCTGCTTGTGTCGCTGCTGCAGCTGCTACTGGGGGGTTTGCTGCTGCCGCACTGAGCCTCAATGCTTGGAGAGAGGCGTCTCCTTGTGAGGGGTCCTAGGTTGCAGCCAGAGACTAAGAGAGCTCGAATACGTTTATGTAAGAGGGCCCCCCTTAGCTGAAGTGTATGAAGAGTGTCTCCGCTTCTGTTAATTAATCTGAGTAGTTCAGCAACGAGGGCCCCAGGAGCAACAACCCATGCTTGAAGATCGAGAGACAAATCAGCAGCAAACTGCATCTGCTGCAGCAGCTCTCTTGCTAGCTGCCCTGCAGGATCTTGAAGAGAGGGGGGCCCTGATAAACGAGACAAATCAAGAAAGAGAGAGTTGGAGGCACAACGAGAGAGCAGAGACAGAAGAATTGCGCGACGAGATGGAGACTGACGGGCAATAAGAGACACACAAGAGAAGGAGATAACTACAGGGACACACCCTGCTTCAATTGCTTCCTCTAGGGCTTGTCTCCAGCTTAAACAGCAGCAAGATAGAGGTAACAGTGCCTCTACAGTGCGCATCCACATTAAACAAGAACGAGATACAATTACAGAGCGGAGATCAGCAGATATGCTGCCGTTGCTGTCTCTCTTCTGCTCTTTAAATGCAGCAATTGCTTGTGAGAGACTCTCTGTCCGAGGGTCCCCCATCATAAACACAAAACAAAAGGAGACAGAGACACTTCAAAGGAGACAACTGGAAGCAGTGTGCGGTACAGCTTAACAAGCATATGCAGCACCTCTGCTGCTAGCTGCCTATACACCCCAAATATATCCTCCTCTTCTTCTCTATTCAATAACTGCTGACCTTCAGAACAAACAACAAAAGAAAAACAATAAATGCTTCTCTCCTTTGCATTACCACCTAGCTATAAGGAGGGGGGGGCAGCTGCGGTGTATCATCAGCTGAGTTTTTTCTGCTTTCTTTGCTTATTTGATCTCCATTCCATTGGTTGTATGTTTAATTCAATTAATAATATACACATACTGATTAAATGCAGCAAGAAAAGACAAGGGTGACCCTTGTTGCTGCTGAGGCCCCCGCTGTCGCCAGAACTGCTAGCTGCAGCAGCAGGAGGGATGTTGCATGCAGCTGTTATTAATATTTTTTTAATTATTTATCTTAATTAATTATAATTATATTCATTTATTTTGTTTTTGAGGGAGACAAGAGCAGCACAAAAGAGAGTAAAGGGACACACACAGCGAGAGACTCGCGCGAGCGCTCGCAGCTGTGGGTATTGTTTGTCTTCTACACCTAACGAGATTCGTTAGACAAAGAGATGCATTAAAATGCATTTATATTAAAGTAAAGAAAAAAACAAACATATACACTCCAATACAAATACCTGCACATACACCGCAGCCGACGCAGTGTCCCCTTTTCAGAGAACATCGATGCTGCATTTGTCTCCTTCTGCTTCTCTTTCTGTCTCTCTTTAGTATTTTAGTGTCTCCTTTTGCATCTACTGGGCCCTATAAACGCATGCAAATGTGTGGGGCCCCCCTCTAAAGCGAAAAGGAGACAATAAATGCCCTACTTATTGCATGCAGACTGCAGCCATTGCTGTTGTGCTAAGTAGCTGCTTCTTCTGCAGCCTCTCATTTACTTTTGCTGTTGGTGCACAAGTCCCCCAGTGCAGCAGAGTAAAGCCCCAAAATAAGTGAAGCAGACAAATAACAAGGGCTGCATGCAGCCTCAGGAAGAAGCAGCAGCAGCAACAACATGAGTATGACCAGCAGCAAAAACAACAGCAAAAGTAGCAGCAGGAACAACAGCAGCAGCATCAGCAGCAGCAGCAACAACAGACACAAGCTTTTCCTGTGCAGCACATGTCACTGTAGAGAGTAATATGAGGGGGCAGCTGCTGCTGTTTGTCTCTCCTCTCTGCTGCATTTAAACAAAGAGACAAACAAACACCTCCAGCGTGTTGGAGGAAGGCTGCTACACCCACACGCACTCGCCCGAGTGGTCCAGTGGCTCTGACGCTCACTTCACAAGCCGAAGGTCCCGGGTTCGATTCCCGGCGCCCGTATTAATTAATTCATTTGTTTTATTTGCTGCCCTTTATCAACACTACTGCCTCACAGACACCTACTTGCTCGCTCACGATAGCTAGCTAGCTAGCCAACCGCTAGATAGGTATATAGCTAGCTAGCCAGATAACTACTCAATCGCTAGCCAGCTAGCTAGCTAGCTAGGCTGGTTGTATGAGTTGGGAAAAGATATATAATTAATTAAAAGGGGCATAAGAGAGGTGGGGGCCCATACATGCTGCCAAAGCTCTCGAGAGAGAATGCCTCAGAGGGGCCCTCTTCACCTTCTTTATCTTTTTGTCTTACTGCTGCCTCTGCTAAAGATGAATCTAAAAGAAGTTCGTGGAGACTGTCTCCTTTTTGTCTGTTTGGTGTTACCCCAGCCATGTCTTCAAGGGCTTCCCTCCCTGATAAAGCTAAACACCCTCTCTCTCCCCCAAGCTGCTCCTGCTGCTGTTGCTGTTGCTGATGCTGCTGCTGCTGCGCTGCTGCTGCTGCTGCACGTCGGTGGTGTGAGGGGATTTGTTGACTCCCGCAGATCGTTTGTAGCCTCTGCTGCGCTACTCGGAAGAACTGCAGCTTCCCTATATTTAGGGGCCCCCAGAGAGGCAGCTGCACCACAACATCAGCATCTGGGGGCCCCCCCCAATCCAGTACATTGGGGGGCCCCCTGGGGGCCCCCCCTCCAACCCTCCGCCAGGGGCCCCCTTCGCTCAATGCAGCAGTAGTGTATGCAGAAGCTCGCTGAACCCTTTCAGTACCCCTAAACCTTTGGGGGGCCCCCTGGGGGCCCCCATCAACCTCTAAGGATATAGAGGGGGGTTCGTCTCCTTCCCCCGGACTTGCTTGCTGTGGGGCCCCCCTGGGGGCCCCCTCACTAAGGGCCCCCTCCGTAGGGGGGCCCCCCTCCAGGGGGGCCCCCTGAGGGGCCTCTTTAGGGGCCCCCAGGTTTACCCTTTGCCAGGTAGTGTATATAAGGCTACGGCCCTGCTTATTGAGCTGACGGAGCCCCACACGCACATCCATTGAAACAATCATAGAAGAAGGGGGGGGGCCCCCCAAGGTATGAGGGGGGGCCCCCAAGGTATGATAGGGGGCCCCCCTGTCTGGTCTTAGAATGATATGTAGGTTGCTGCTTTTTAATGTTTGCTCGCTGTCTCTATGTTTGCGGGGGGCCCCCCTTAGGTGCTGCCGTCCCCAAGCCTTCGGCTTGCAGCAGTCCCCTAGAAGGGGCCCCCCTGGAGGTGTAGTAGTATGCTGGGGGGGCCCCCTGAGGGCCCCCCTTGTGCTGCTTCTGCTGCTTAGCTGTCTCTTGGGGGCCCCCCTTGGCTTTGCATGAGGGGAGAGACAGGGGCCCCCACGCTGCAGCGAGGAGACAGGGGCCCTTCGTTTGCTTCTTCCTACTTTCTGAGTTGGAGACAGTCTCTCTTTGTATGGGGGGCCCCCCAGGGGGCCCCCTAAAGAAGCTGAAGGGGGGCCCCTCTGTAGGGGCCCCCTTCTTTCTTCGTTTTGCTGCAGCATCGCACCAGCAGCCATCTCAGGGGCCCCAAGGGGGCCCCCCACTCCAACTGTACCCTCATATGGAGGCAGGGGGCCCCCCCTCCCGCATGCAGCAGCCGGCATGACGCGATTGCATGCCCGATATGCAGGAGGGGGGCCCCTAGAGGGGTCTAGAGAAGCGAGAACGGGCCCCGTAAAGAGGGGGCCCCCTTGTGAGGTTGTCTGGAGGAGCAGCAGCTGCTGCAGCTGCTGCAGCTGTTGCTGCTGCTGCTGCTGATGCTGCAGAGACAGCAGCAGCTGCTCTTTGTCCCGCAGCATTTGCTTCTCTAGGTGCAGAAAGGCGAGTTGTTGCTGCACCTGCTGTTGCTGCTGCAACTCCTTTTGCTGCTGCTGCTGCTGCTGTTGCAACGTCTCTTGCTGCAGCTGCTGCTGCAAGTGCAGCTGTATCTGCTGCTGTTGCTGCTGCTGCTCGATCTGTAGCTGCAGCTGCTGCAGCTGCTGCTGCTGCAGCTGTAGCTGCTGCACATGGTGTAGCTGCAGCTGCTGCACATGCTGCAGTTGAAGCTCTTTCTGCTGAGGAGGTGGGCCTTGGTGCTGCTGGCGTTGTTGCTGCAGCAGGTGCTGCTGCTGTTGCTGCATTTGCTGTTGTCTTCCTTGTTCTTGCTGCTGTTGTTGCTGCTTGTGCTGCGTCTGCTGCTGTTGCGGTGCCCTGTCTGCTACGGGGTAAAGCAGGGTTTTGAGGCTCTGCTGCAAGGGGGCCCCCTGTGCCCTAGTACCTGCTGCTGTTGCCGTTGCTGCTGCTGCTGCTGCTGCTGCTGTTGATGTCCCTCCTTTCTTTTCCTCATGCGTTTGCTGCTGCAGTGTCTCCTTTTTTGCTTTCATTTGCTGCTGCATCTGTTCAGGGGGCCCCCCTATCCCCTTAGAGGAGCTTGTGGGGGCCCCCTGAGGCTCTAGGGGCCCCCTTCCAGTACCCTGTGGGGGCCCCCTTACCGGGGCCCCCTCAATTATCTCTCCTGTCTCCTCATTTAAATCTTCTGCAAGAAGAGACACTTGCTTCTGTGCGCTGTCTCCTTCTCCTTTTGCATGCAACGCAGCAAACTCTGTCTCTCTGCTGCTCCCAGCTGCTGCTGATAGAGGGTCTAAAGGCTTCGCCGTGGGGGCCCCCTGGGGCCCCTGGGGCCCCTCAGGCGATGGGGGCCCCTGGGGCCCCCCCTCAGAACCTTCAGGCAGCCCCCCTGCATGCAGGCCGCCAGAGGAGGGTACAGCAGGGGCCCCCAAGGGCCCTGATGACTCCGCCTAAAGCAGCAAAAGAAAGGATATTAGGGTTTTGTAAGTAGCTAGGGTTTAGGGTTTGTTAGGGTTGAGGGTTTAGGGCTTAGGGATAGGGTTTATAGTTTTAGGTTAGGACGTAAAGTTTAGGGTTTAGGGTCTAGGGTTAGGGTTTAGTGTTGTAGGTTAGGACTTAGGGTTTAGGGTTTAAGGTTTAGGGTTTAGGGTTTAGGGCTACCGCAGCAGTGGAGGCCCCCTGGAGACGTTTGTGGGCGTTAGTCTTCTCTTGTGAGAACGCAGCCTGATCACTCAGCAGCAGCAGCAGCAGCAGCAACAGCAGCAGCAGCAACAGCAGCAGCAACAGCAGCAGCAGCAGCAGCAACAGTAACAGCGACAGTAAGAACATGAACAGTAGCAATAGCCGTTCTCTCTTACATCTACGCCTCTCCTATTAGTTAATTAAGAATCCAAACCCTAAACCCTAAACCCTAAACCCTAAACCCTAGTGGAGAGCATTTGCATGCCTTTGCCTCGGAGCCTTTTCGCAGTCCCTTTGAAGTGCTGCTTTTTGTCTCCTTGTCGCTCCCTACCACATTAATAAACCCTAAACCCTAAACCCTAAACCCTTCATTCTAAACCCTACGCCATAAGCCCTAAACCCTAAACCCTGAACCTTAACTACCGCCGGAGCAGATGTTCAAGGGGAGCATCGCGGCGCGGAGTCCCAAACCCTAAACCCTAAGCCCTAAACCCTAAACCCAGGGAGTAGCTTGCCTTTTAGGGTTTTATCTTGGGTCTGCTGCTGTGTGTGCTGCGGATAGAGAGCATTTGCGTAATATAAACATAAACAGCAGCAAGTTGAGAATGTTTGTTTGCTGTCTCTTTGTCTCTCTCTTAATCCTTCTTGTCTATTTAAGGGGCCCCCGCCCTCCTATACCCCTCTGCTGTCTCTGTGGGGCCCCACACCCCGTCCTACCTGCTGCTGGCTTCTGGGTGAAGCTGCTGCAGAGGCGCCGTCTCCCCCCTGCAGCAGCAGCAGCAGCAACAGCAGCAGCAGCAATGGCAGCAGCAGCAGCAGCAACGACAGCAGCAGCAGCAGCAGCAGCAGCAAAAGCAACATCGTGAAATGCCTCAGGACCATCTATTGATGTTTTGAGGGGCTTCACCTCTAACTCCAGTTCTCCTACGATCTCCACAAACCCTAAACCCTAAACCCTAAACCCTAAACTTACGTTCTTTGCGGGGGACAGCGGGAGCGGAGATGGAGCTGCGAGAGACAAAAACACGAAGGCCTAAACTCTAAACCCTAACCTACAAACCCTAAACCCTAAACCCTAATGTCCAAACCCTAAACTCTAAACCCTAATCTCCAAACCCTAAACCCTAATCTCCAAACAGTAAACCCCAAACCCTAGCAGCCATTCGTCTGCTGGCGTGTTGCTGCAGAGTTCAATTCGCCGTCGTGCTGAACCCCCATCTCAAACCCTAAACCCTAAACCCTAAACCCTAAACCCTCAGCCTACTGTATCTTTTCTTTGAGTGGGCAGACTTTGCATTTTCTGCTTTTTTTTCGGTAGGGTTTGAGGGCACCCCCTGGGCAATAAAGCAAGCCACACAAACCCTAAACCCTAAACCCTAAACCCTAAACCCTAAACCCTAAACCCTAAACCCTATGCTGGTGTATGTCCCGTATAAACGGAGGCCTTCTTTGTTTGTGGCAGCACGTTGTAGTGCTGCTACACCTCAGCAAACGCAAGAAGACAGCAGCAGCAAAGATAGATCCGAGCAACGTTGCTGCTGCTGCTGTTGTTGCTGCTGCTGCTGCTGCATGCAGCTTGATGTCTTATGCGCGAGGTGTACGTACACCCGGTGCATGCGATTGATTTTACTGTCTCCTCCAGTGTATGTATATTGCCCCTGGCGAGAAGCAGCAGCTGCATGAAAGCAGCTCTGCTTACCCTGTCTTTGGGCCTCCTCAATGAAGAAGGAGACAGAGAAAAACAACAACGACGACGCGTTGCTGCTTCTGCTGCTGCTCTCTTTGAGGTGATGTGCCGCTTCCTCTCCCCCTGCTGCTGCTGCTGCTGCTGCTGCTGCAGCACAGGCTTCTGCTGCTGCTGCTGCTGCTGCTGCTGCTGGCGCCTTAGGAGCAGCCTGTGGGGTTTCTTCTCTCTTTGCTTGGAGGCCTCACTTTGTGTCTCTGTGTTCTTTGCTGCGTGTACACCGTGGGGCCCCAGGTGTATAGGCAGGTGCATGCACACTGACGGGGCTGCATGCACAGCCCTCTTCTTTTGCTGCTGCTGCTGTTGCTGCTGTTGCTGCTGCTGCTGCTGCCCAGGGGCCTCCTCAGCTGGGGGCCCCATCTGCTGCTGCTTGCAGCCTGGGGAGCCGCCTCAAGTGAACTGCTGCAGCAGCGAGAGGGGGGCCAGCAGCATTGCAACTGACGGCCTAAACCCTAAACCCTAAACCCTAAACCCTAAACCCTAAGCATCTGGCCATGATCTGCTGAACGACTAACAACGCTATGAACGCCTGAGGCCTAGAGGGGAAAAAGGGACACGTAAACACTAACCCTAAACCCTAAACCCTAAACCCTAAAGTTTTAGGTCAGAGTATGAGGCAGCAGATGCAGAGAAGGTTTCACTCGCTATAGAAATACTAAACCCTAAACCCTAAACCCTAAACCCCGGAGCCGACACCCTGGACGACCGGGCCTCGTTTTGCGTCGGTGGCAGTTGGCGGAGCTAAACCCTAAACCCTAAACCCTAAACCCTAAACCCTTGGATTTGTTTGCAATAAAATTAAGTAATAATTAGTGATAATCCAATATATTTACTGCGACGAGCCTCAAGCTGACTCGGCCCCAGCTGGGGCTGGCTGGCAGCCCGAGCAGCCAGCGAAACCCTAAACCCTAAACCCTAAACCCTAAACCCTAGAGGCAGAAACGTGAGTTTTAAGGCTCCTTCAGGAGTTGTTTAGCTCGTAATATTAAAGCCTGCTGGCATATGATTCTCGCGTGTAAACCTAAACCCTAAACCCTAAACCCTAACCACTGTTCAGGGTCACTTGCCCAGCGCCTACCCTTAAACCCTAAACCCTAAACCCTAAACCCTAAAGTCCTAACCTAAGGCGTAAAGCCCTAAATCGTTGAGTGTATTCCGTATAGAAGCCCCCTACCCATGTGCTCCGGATCGTGTAAACAACCCTAAACCCTAAACCCTAAACCCTAAACCCTAACCGCAACAGCCTAGCGGCAAGCCCTTCTTCTTCCCTAAACCCCTAAACCTCCTTGTGTGCTGACTGCTTATTTGCTGCATTACCCCTAGCCCTCCCCGAGCCACTAAACCCTCCCCCGGGCCCCACACCTGACAAATCTAAGGTTTAGGGTTTGAGGAGCTGCCTCCTAAACCCTCACCCCTTGAGCCTGGGGTAGCGCCGCCTGTACAGCAAAGCCTTGTTGTGCACCAAACCCTAAACCCTAAACCCTAAACCCTAAACCCTAAACCCTAAACCCCAGCTTAAAGCCTAGGGAACAAAGCGCGCATGCCTAAGTTAGGGGCTGCATGCGATGTCTCCCTCTGCTGCTGCATCTACGGTTAGTTGCTGCTCTCCAAACCCTAGCCGCCTCCTCTAAACCCTAAACCCTAAACCCTAAACCCTTTTCTCTGTGGCTGCAGGTACCTCAAAGACAATCGGTTGTAGCAATAGACAATCTACAAAAGGCGCCGCAATTTATTTAAAAAGACAAAACAAACAAAAACAAAAAATAAAACAAAACAGGGGCCCCCAACGCCTGCACTGAGGGGCCCCTCTTAGCCTTTATAAGAAAGTAATCTTACCCCTCCCTCATAATAATAAATAAATAAATAATAATAATAATAATAATAATATATAATAAATAATTATAAATAATAATATAGAACAATAATAATAAAAAATAATCATAGTAAATAACGATAATAAATAATAATATATATAATAATATGTAATATACAATAATATAAAATAATAATAGATAGGCTAGCAGGGCCTCCTCTGCTCCTCTTCTGCCTCCACACCAATCGAAACAAATGAGGGTACAGCCTGCTGAGGGGCCCCCACCTCTGCCTCTTCTTCCCCTCAAATAGACGGGGCCCCTGGGGCCCCCAGGGGGGCCTCAGTGGGGGCCCCCAGGTGAGCCCTCAAAGGGGGCCCCCAGAGGCTCCTCATGGAGGGCCCCCAGGGGGGCCTCAGTGGGGGCCCCCAAGTGGCCCCTCAAAGGGGCCCCCCAGAGGCTCCTCACGGGGGGCCCCCACGGGGCCCTCAGGAGCCCTCAGGAGGGGCCCCCCAAGCGGCCCTCAGATGGAAGCCCCAGGGGGTCCTCAGCGGGGACCCCCAGGGAGGCCTCAGAAGGGCCCCCCAGGGGCCCCTCAGGGGGGGCCCCCAAGGGGCCCTCAGCGGGGGCCCCTTTGGGCCCCTGAGGGGGAGGCCCCCCCAATCCCTCCTGAGAGGTGGTCCCCACAGGTACCTCTACAAGGGCCCCTAGGGTCTCTGCATGTGCGGGTCTTCCTTTTATTTTCTCTAGAGGGCCCCCCTGGGGCCCCTCAAAGGGGGCCCCCTCCTTTGTTTCCCCTTGGGGGGCCCCCAGGGACCCCTCAAGGGGGGCCCCCTCCTTTGTTTCCTCTAGAGGGGCCCCTAAGGTCTCCTCAAGGGGGGGCCCCCCCTTTAGTGTCTCTGAGGGGGCCTCCAGGGCCCCCTCAAGGGGGGCCCCCTCCATTGTTTCCTCTTGGGGGGCCCCCAGGGCCCCCTCAAGGGGGCCCCCTTCCTTGGGTGTCTCTGCGGGGGCCCCAAAGGAGATATCTAAAAGGGTAGGGGCCCAAGCTGAAGACGATGGAGGGGGTATTATGAGTTCTTCTTCGGGTAGCTCTAAAGGAATGCATGCAAAGACTTCGTCGAGACGCTCACTGAAGAAATTCATGCCCTGCAACAAACCCTAAAACCCTAAACCCTAAACCCTAAACCCTAAACCCTAACCCTAAAAACCCTAAAAACCCTAAAAACCCTAATTCCATAGACTACACCCTCAGCTCTAAACTCAAACCCTCGTCTGTACGGGAGCAAGCCGACACACACTTAACTCCCTAAACCCTAAACCCTAAACCCTAAACCCGCATCCCTAGAGCAGAAGCCCCACGCTACAAACTCTAAACCCTAAACCCTAAACCCTAGCCCGCACCTGCACTATGCGTCTGCCCACCTCCTCGGAGAGCCGAACATCCTGCGAGCACAGCCGCAGCAGCCGCAGCAGCAGCAGCAGCAGCAGCAGCTTCAGCAGCTAGCTAGCCGCAGCAGCAGCAGCAGCAAGCACCCGTCATAGTGAAATGACTGCTCTCCTAATGCTTGCCTCCTCCCTACGCCAGGCCGCTGGGGGGGCCCCCTGGGGGCCCCCAGGTCCCCTTAGGGGCCCCTTCAGGGGGCCCCCCTTGGGGGCCCCATTGAGCTCAGGGGGGCCCCCTGGGGGCCCCCGAGACCGACTAAAGGTTGGTGACACTTGGGGCTGCTCATCCAGGGGGCCCCCCTGCAGCAAGTGCATTGGGGGCCCCCTCCAAGTTTATTTGTTGCCTGTAGGGGCCTCGCAAGAGCGCAGGGGGCCCCACTAAAGAAGGTACTCCAAGGGGCCCCCCTGCTGCTGCTGCTTGGGGGGACCCCCTGTGCTGCTACTGCTGCAAGGGGCCCCCTAACATCACAGGCGTTAATACCCTTGTGGTGCCTGGGGGGGCCCCTAGGGAGAGTGCTGGGGGCCCCCCTGGGTTGCTGATAGGGGGCCCCCTTAGATAGACGGGGGCCCCTTTGTTTTTTGTCTCTAACCTGGTGTGCATGCTTGAGGAGACGACCAAAGGAGACAGCTGCCCCTGCTGCTGCTGCTGCTGCTTTTGCTGCTGCGTCTGCTGCTGCAGTTGCAGTCGCTGAGATCCCCGCGTGGGTGTCTAGGCGCTGCAGCTGGCGAGCAGCAGCACCGGCAGCAGCAGCAGCAGCAGTAGCAGCAGCAGCAGCAGCACGAGCTCCTCCTTTAATGCTGCTTGCTTGCCGCTGCAGACGAAATAACCAAGAAGGGATATGCCCCACCCCCAGCAATACACACAAATGATCTGCAAAATTCACGCAGTTCCTGCAGCAGCAGCAGCAGCAGCAGCAGCAGCAGCAGCAACGCAAAGCGAGAATCAGCAAGAAGGAAGTGTTTAGGAAGAACGGAGGGCTGGACACTGCAACAAATTTTAAACCCTCAAACACCACCCTAAACCCTAAACCCTAAACCTTCAACCAATGCAGTAAACCCTAAACCCTAAACCCTAAACCCTAAACCCTAAACCCTAAACCCTAGACCCTAAAGGGTTACCTGCTGAGGACGTCGTAAGAGTTGCCGGGCCATTCGGGCTTCAGCGCCTCCATGAGAGACAAAAATTCGTCCAAGTCGAGGTCAGCTGGGCTGTACGTACACCCCAAACCCAAACCCTAAACCCTAAACCCTAAAACCTAAACCCTAAACCCTAAACCCTAAACCCTAAACCCTAAACCCTTATTATCTGCCCTGGATCCTAGGTGCTTCCAGCGTGTACATGTGTTAGGGACGCAGCTGTACAGTGGGGGAAGGCGGCACCTAAACCCTAAACCCTGCACCCTAAACCCTACACCCCAAACACTAAACCCTAAACCCTAAACCCTAGCGCACCCCATGGGGACTGTCTCTCTGTATACGTGGGCCGGGTGTTGCATTGGCTGGCAGACGCTGATGCCTGTCGATTCATCTGCAGCACAAACCCAGTCCCCACCTGCTGCTGCTGTTGCTGCTGCCGCTGCTGCTCGTGCTGCTGCTGCTGCTGCTGCTGCTGCTCGTGCTACTGCTGCTGCTGCTACTGCTGCTCGTGCTGCTGCTGCTGCTCGTGCTGCTGCTGCTGCTCCGCCTGTTGCTTTTGCAGAGTCTACTGCGTCTGCTGCTGCTGTTGCTGCTGCTGGCTAGCTACCTCGCCGGGCACCCAGAGGGTAGCTAGCTAGCCAGCTAGTTAGGCAGCAACATGTAAAGGTAACAAGGTAGCTAGCTAGAGGCGTAGATGGTTTGCTACCTACCTGGCCACCCGGGTAGCTAGCTAGCCAGCTGACTATCTAGCTCGCTAGCCAGATGGCTATCTAGCTAGCTAGCTAGCTAGTAAACTAGCTAGCTGTACAGCTAGCTACCTGGCTAGGGAGTTACATAGCTACCTAGCTGTATAGCCAGCTAGCCAGCTATCCAGCTAGCTCACTGTATTACAGCTAGCCAGCTAGCCAGCTAGCTAGCTAGCTAGCTAGCTAGCTATTTGCTAACCTGAGGTTTGCCCGAAGCAATACTCCTGTCCGTACACCTCAACGCCCGCATGAAAAGCCCCAGCCCCAAGAGGACGCATAATGCGATTAACATAATTAGAGATAGCAGGAGTTAAATCATAAACATGCAGCAGCACCATTCGAGGGGTAAAGGGAGGGTAGGGGGCCCCCCGGGGGCCCCGGGGGCCCCCTGAACCCCCGGGGCCCTGGGGGCCCCCGGGGCCCTTCACTTCATCAGAGAGTAGATTAGGCTTGCATAGGGATTCGCCTGAGCCTTGCTTGCTGCTGTTGCTGCTGCTGTCTAGGCTGGCTCTGCTGCTGCTGCTCGTGTTGCTCCGCTGCTGCTGCTGCTGCTGTCGTAGCAACAATACCTGCTGCTGCTGACGCACCTCAGCCAGTTGCTGCTGCAGCACCTGACGCTCCCTTCGAAGACGTGCAGCACGACGCTGCCCTTCGGCTCGCAGCTGGTGCAGCTGCTGCCGGAGGCTCTTTGCTGCTCCTATATCCTCTCCAGATTCCTGCTGCTGCTGTTGCTGCTGCTGTTGCTGCTGCTTTCTTTCTTTTCGATGGTTGTTTGGAGACGCAAGTGCAGCAGCAGCTCTTCCTTCCTCCTCACGAACTGGGCAGGACAGCAGCAAATCAAAGGCCCCCTGAAAATCTTTTTTATAATCAGCAGCAAACTGCATTTGTTTATTTATAGTGGTGGGGGCCCCCCGACATACTTCACGGGGCCCCGGGAGAAAAGGGTACGAATAGGGGGCCCCCCAGTCCTTGGGGGCCCCCCCTTGGGGGCCCTCTTTACTGTTGATTCCGCTGTACATACACTCCAGAGATATTTCAGAATATGCTGCAGGGCCCCAAGCAGCACGCCTCCTCGCTTTGCTGCTGCTGTCGGGGGCCCCCAATAGGGGGCCCCCCGTAGACGGCAGTGAAGGCAGCGCAGGATCAGGGGGGGCCCCCTTCTTCAATGAAGAGTTGCTAACTTCCATAGTGGAGTCAAAATACGCTGTTGTATTTGCTGCTGCTGGGGTCTCGTCTGCTGCTGCTGCTGCTGCTGCTGCTGCTGCAAGTGCTGCTCTTGCAGCGACTCCTGTTGCTGCTGCAGCTGCTGCTGCTACTGTATGCGTGAACCGCCCTCCGTTGAGGGCCTGTAAGTGGCTGTCGCAGGGGCATCGGCGGCTGCAATGCTGAGGTGTATGTACACCGCAACAGGAGGTCAAGAGGAGGAGTTAAGAGAAGCAAAAAGGCTCAGATGTTTGTTTCCTGTGTTTATTTATTGAAATAAATAAATTAAAATTAAAATATAAATAATGCAGCGACAGAAACAATGATATTCCGCTGCAGTCGCGCGGCGGTCTGATGGCCTGCATATACACCCTAACCATCAAACCCTAAACCCTAAACCCTAAACCCTAAACCCTCAACCCTCAAGAGGTTTCCTGCGGGATCACAACAGGTTTTAAAACTTTAAAATAGTTTTATTTTCTATTTTAAATGCAAATGTAATATTCTTTTTCTTCTCTTTTCCTTCTATTTGCAGTGTATATACACCCCGTGCTGTCGGCGGTGGTCTTGACGAACCCAGGACCCTGCTGAGGGGCCCCCGGGGGCCCCCCTATGAATAGTGTTTATTCTTTGTACATTAAACCAATTATATTTGAGCATTTCTATATGAATATACTCATTGAAAAGCCAGTAAAGGGTTTAGAAGGGGGCCCTCCTCCCCCCCTGCGACAACAGCTCGGGGGGGGCCCCCCTACTCTGATCTCTTACAAACTTGAGGTGTACATACACCCCAACTCGCTCCCCTGTTAATCATTCTGCATTGACGCATTTTAATCATGCAGCAGAAAGCCCGAGAACCTGCAAGGCCCGGTGGGCCCTGCAGCAGCAGCAGCAGCAGCAATAGCAGCAACAGCAACAGCAGCAATAGTGGCAGGGGCTTCCCGCTAGCTTCGGCCTCAGCAGCAGCAGCAGCAACACCTTCTGCAGCATCAGCAACTTCTGCATCAGCAGCAACACCAGCAGCAGCAGCAGAAGCAGAACCAACTGCTGCAACAACTAGCGATCTACAGGGGGGCCCCTCTGCTGCTGCCTGGTGGGGAGGGGGCCCCCACCTCATTCCTCCTTGTCATCCTCTTGATCCCAAGGGGGCCCCTGGGGGCCCCCCTGAGGGTCCTCTGCAGCAACTAGACATTCCAGCGATAGGATTTCAACGGCCAGTATTCCTCACCCGTAATCCTGCTGCTGCTGCTGCTGCAGCTGCTGCAGAGTCAACAGCAGCAGCAGCAGCAGCAGCAGGAGAGTCTGAGTTTGTTTCGCATTTCGCTTATGTGGGGTTGCTGATGACTCTTCTGCCTCCGGGGCCCCCAGTGAATTGCAGGGGGCCCCCCGACGATGTAGGGGGCCCCCAGGGTCTCTGCAGCGGCAGCAGCGTCTGCTGCTGCTGCAGATACCCGCAAGAAGGCCGAGCTGTTTGTGTTTCTTTTTCTGCTTGGTGCTTAGGGGCCCCTACCTCTTATTTGCAGACCTTCGAGAAGGATAAGGGGGCCCCCCCCCTCTTTATAAAGAACTTGCCTGAGGAGGGGCCCTGGAGTAAAGCGCAGCTGCAGCAGCAATTCAAGCAAATGCGTGAGGCCCTCATCTGCTGCTGCTGCTGTTGGTGTTGTTGTTGCTGTTCCTGCTGCTGCTGCTGCTGCTGCTGGGGGTATTTCCACTACTGGGGCTGGCGCAGCTGTTGCTGCTGTTGCTGCTGCTGCTGTACTTGCAATGTGAATTTGCTTCCTGTTTCTGCTGCACCTCTTCGTGTGTTTGCTCTGTTTATTGCTGCTGCTGCTGTTGCTGCTGCCCCAGCTGCTGCTGCTGTGTCTCTTCTTGTTGCTTCTGTCGGAGACGCTGCTTTGGGCCCCGGTCTCAGTGCTGCGCTGCAGTGCATGCTGCCAGGTACACCCCAAACCCTAAACCCTAAACCCTAAATCCTAAACCCTAGGACATAAAGAGCCATAACCTCACTTGCAATGGGCACTCTTGCAGGGGAGTAGGAAGGGTTTAGGGTTTAGGGTTTAGGGGTTTAAGCGCTGCTGCTGCAGGAGAAGAATGCCTGCTGCTGCTTGACGCTGCAGCAGCACCTCCGGGTTTGCTGAAGAACCGCAAACGTGACAGCTGCGCGCTTGCAGCAGCGGCAACAACAGCAACAGCAGCAGCAGCATCACCTGCAGCAGCAGCAGCAGGAGACTGGCTGCTGTTGCGCATCCGCCTGCACTATCAAACAGTAATGAGGCCCCTCTCAGTGCCCTTGTCTCTTTATAGAGACATCTACAGAAGAATGATATTTCCTCCAGCAGCAAAGAGACGCCAGCCTCCTCAAGCAGCAGCAGCAGCAGCTGCTGCTGCTGCTGCTGCTTCAGGGAAAGTGGAGACACGCTGCTGCTGCTGCAGCAGCGAAGAAGCGTACAGCGGAGCAGACGATCCCGACTCTGACGCGTGCAGCAGCGACAGCAGCAGCAGCAGCTGCAGCAGCACCTGCATCAGCACGAGGGATGGCGGCCCAAGCGCGGCCCGCAGCAGCAGCAGTAGCAGCAGCAGCAGCTGCAGCATTTGCAGCGTGTGCTTAGAGAGGCGCCGGGCTCGAGCAGCTCGCAGCTCAGACCATCTGCTGTCTGCTCCTGTTGCCTTCTTTTTTGTTAGAGAAGAGGGGCCCCCTCAGAGGCCTCAGGAAGCCCCCAAGGGGCCTCCGCAGGGTCCTCAGGGGGCCCCCCAGGGGCAACCCAAAGAGATTCAGGGGGCCCCCCAGGGGCCCCCCAAAGAGACTCAGGGGGGCCCCCAAGGGCCTCAAGGGGCCCTTCAGGAGCCCGAAGGATCCCCTCAAGGTCCTGAAGGGGCCCCCGAGGAGCGTAGGGGGGCCCCTCAGGGGCCTCCAGGTGATGGATGGAGGGTTACGCTGCAGTTTGCGGTGTATCTGCAGGTGTGGTGCTGCAGCCGCAGGTTGTCGGGTGTCTGTGGAAGCATCTTTGTTTGTCTTGTTTGCTATCTTTGTCTCTGTCTCTCTGTCTCTGTCTTTATCTCCTTCTCTGTCTCCTCGTCTCTGTCTCTCTGTCTGTCTCTGTCTTTATCTCTTTCTCTGTCTCCTCGTCTCTGTCTCTCTTTTATTGTTTGTTTTGGTGTGGTTGTTTCTTTCGTACTTTGTCTTTTATCTGTCTCCTTTTTGTTTTATGTTTGTCTCTGTCTCCGTCTTATCTGTCTCCTTTTTGTTTTATTCTTATATCCGTTTTATCTGTCTCCTTTTTGTATTATATTTGTCTCTCTTTTATCTGTCTCCTTTTTGTATTATATTTGTCTCTGTTTTTTGTCTCTTTGTTTGTCTCTCTTTACCTTCTTTTGTCTCTTTGTTTGTGTCTCTCTGTCTGTCTCTTTTTCTTTTGATATCTGCTGTCTCCTTCTGCTTCAGCTGTCTGTCTCCTTTGCTCTTTCTATTTGCTGCTGCCCCACAGGATGGCTCTTCTGTCTCCTTCCCTGTCTCTTCGGGGGGCCCCTTCGTGCATAAAGGAGGGGGGGCCCCCAGGGGGGCCCCTGCTGCTGGGGGCCCCCCCCAGCATTATACGTACGCATACACACTAGGTGAGGGGGCCCCCCTTTGTGCTGCAGTAGATGTCTGCCTGAGGACCCTCTTGCTTCAGGGGCCCCCCATCGATTTGTATGTGGGGCCCCTGTGGGGCCCCGGCAGTTTAGGGGGGCCCCCTCTTCAGGGGGGCCCCCACATAAGGGGGGCCCCTCAGGGGGGCCCCCAACTCAGGGGTAGGGGGCCCCCTGAGGGGGGCCCCCATCTTAGGGGCCCCCAAGCTACTGGAGCTTGCTCTGCTCTCACCTCTCCGATGTTATTAGGGAAGGCCCTCTACTTGAGAGACTTAAAAGTAGTGTCTCTGTCCCCTCCAAGCAGCAGCAGCAGCAGCAGCAGCAGCAGCAGCAGGGTGCTGCAGAGTCAGTTGCTAAGGAAGGAGGCGAACGCAAAGTTTGCAAAGGGGGAGATGCATGCGGCACTCCAACTCTATCGGCGTGTACGTGAGGGTTTAGGGTTTAGGGTTTAGGGTTTAGGGTTTAGGGTTTAGGGTTTAGGGTTTAGGGTTTAGGGTATTAAGAGGGTTTGCTGAGGGTTTGCTGCATCTTCTCTGTCTTCTCCTCAGGCAGAGACAGCTTTAGGGGGGCCCCCCCTTGGGGGCCCCACAGCAGCCTGGGCCCTCTCAACAATTAAACTCAACCAGGCCCTCGTATTGCTGCGGCTGAGGCGTTATGAAGAAGCTCTTGCATGCGCAGATGAGGCAAGCTGCTGCTGCTGCTGTTGCTGCTGTGGTTGTTGCTGTTGCTGTTGCTGCTGCTGTTGCTGCTGTGGTTGTTACAGGCGCTGCTGCTGCTCTTGCTGCTGGTCTTGCTGCTGGTCTTGCTGCTGTTGCTGATGCTGCTCTTGCTGCTGTTGCTCTTGCTTCTGCTGCTGCCGCTGCTGCTGCTGCTACCATGCGCCTGCCTTCTGACCTGGCGAGGACGCCATCAGCAGCAGCAGCAGCAGCAGCAGCAGTAGCAGCAGCAGCAGCGTTATGATGATATTCTGGAGTTGTTGTTTTATCTTTTCTTAGGTTTTGCTGCTGTCTCCTTTCAGCAGCAAAGGGGCCCACCGAAAGGCGAGGGCTTTGGGGGGCCTCCGCCTATACTCTGCTGCAGAATCTGTTTGTCTCCTTGCTGTCTCTCGTCTGCAGCAAGAGGGGCCCCAGGGGGCCCCCGAAGCAGCAGCATTTTATAAACTATTAGAGAAATTAAAGCACAGGGAAGCGGTATGGCAGCAGCAGCAGCAACAGAAAGAGCAGCAAGAGCAGCAGCAGCAAGAGCAGCAGCAAGAGAAGCTGCAGAAAGAGCAGCAGCAGGAGCAGCATCAACAGCAGCAGCAGTGCGGTGAGACGCAAATACCGCAGCTCTAGCAGAGTCTCTAGAGAACTGAGGGCAGGAGAAAGCCGCAGCAAGAGCAGCAGCAGCTGCAGCAGACAGCAGCAAGACCAGCAGCAGCAGCAGCAGCAGCTGTTTCCTTCTTTTTCTTTAAACAGCAAACTCATGCATGCATGCATAAGTTTTAGTTCCTTTGGGGCTGTCGCTAAGAAGCCTTAGCTTTTGCATCGAGACACTTGAGGTGTATATGCAGCTGCATGCATTTGCATCCAGCAGCAGAATATCACTGCACTGTACGTACACCTCTAAACTCTCATTAAGAAACTAACGCAGCAAATCTGCTGCTGCTGCTGCTGCTGTCGCTGCTGTTGCTCCAGCAGCAGCAGCAAAATACGAAGAGAGTACTCTGCTGCTGCTGCTGCTGCTGCGACAGCAAGGCTACTGCAGAAACAGCAGCTAGCGACGGCAACAGCGCATGCAGCCCCAAGGAAGTTGATGCTGATGCTGGAGCTGCGCTGCTGCTGCTGCTGCTGCATGCAACGCAGCAATGTTTACTTCAATCCTCTAATAATAATAATCTGTAAACGGGTTTCCTAGGGTTTAGGGTTTAGGGTTTAGCGTGGCTAAATGGTCTATTACAAAACAACAGTATAAATAATTATATATATAATAAATATAATAATATTATATTTATAATAATATATAATAATCAGTAGTACTGTGCTTATCATTGTATTAACAGCAGCAAATGTAATAGCAACAACAGCAGCAACCGCTGCAACCCTTTACCGGCAGCAACAGCAACAGCAGCAAGCGCTGCATGTCTTCACCAGGAGCAGCAGCAGCAGCAGCAACAACAAGCAATGCAACTCTTCAGCAGCAGCAGCAGCAGCAGCAGCAGCAGCAGCATCTACGCCCCCCCCACAACAGCCGCAGTTGTTAATGGGTATCAGAGTGAAGAAGCGAATTAAAATTGTTAAAATATATTTTTTATTTAATAAAGTGTAGAGGCGCTTGTGCTGCAGCAAAGAATGCAGCAGCAGCAGCTGCTGCTGTTGCTGTTGCTGCATGCAGCGTTTGGGGCTGCAGAAAGAAATATAAAATAAAATATATTTAAATAAATATTCTAAACGGGAAGAGACATTAAAAAATAAACAACACAGACGCAAAGAGATACGCATGCAGCATATGCTGCCTGTCTTGCCGTGGCTGTTGCTGCTGCTGCTGCTGCTGCTGCTGCTGCTGTAGTGGTAGCAGCCACCCCATGCGCTGCTGCTGCTACTCAATAAGCTATAAGAAGATAATTAATTTTAATATATTTTTCGTTATAATACAATCAACAGACAACGTCAGTGGATAGTAAAGTAAATTTTGCTTAACAGTCGCAGCGCGAGCAGCAGGAGCAGCAGTAGCAGCAGCAGCAACTGCTGCAGCAGGAGCAGCAGCGGCTGCTGCTGCTGCTGGCATCCCGTGCATAGACAGTCCGAACGGCTTAAATTTTCACAGAGAAATAAATAAATATAATTTACTGCTGCTGCTGCTGCTTTAGCCTCTCCAGAGCGAGCGGGGGTGCAGCAGCAGCAGCAGCAGCAACAGCCGCAGCAGCAGCAGCAGAACCAGCCGCAGCAGCAGCATTACAAACAGCCGCAGTAGTGTTAACGCGCTTCCTACTAATTAATCCTTCTATACAGACCCCAGCTGTACGTACACCCCAATATATTACTCTTTACTTCTCTATACAGCAGCCCAGGCACTCCTCTTTAGGTGTATATACACCTCAGGGGGCCCCGCTGCAGCACGCTGCAGTACACTGCAGCAGCGGAGGCTGGAGACCTGCACATACACCCCAAATCTATACCCTCAGGGCTGCCTAAAGAGACGTCAACTCAGTGGGGGCCCCCTTCTTCTCTTAATACGGTGGGGGGCCCCTAGCGGCGTGCCGGTACAGCAGCAGCAGCAGCAGCAGCAGTAGCAGCAGTAGAGCAGCAACGACCGCAGCAACAGCAGCAGCAGCGCAAGCAGCAACAGCAGCGACGAGTGTTCTGCTGCGGCAGCATGTAGGGGGAGCAGCAGACTCCATAAGGCACCGCATTAGCAGCAATTCGGCTACGAAATTGTGCTGCTGCTGCAGCAGCAGCAACAGCAACAGCAGCAGCAGCGGCAGCAGCTACACGTGCCTACAGCAGCTTCGTTGCAGGAACATCCCCTGGGTTTGCAGCGGGTCTAGCAGAAGTTCGTTCGCGAGTAGCATCGACAAGTGCAGCAGAATCAGCAGCAGCAGATGCTGCTGCTGCAGCATTAACTGCAGCAACAGCAGCAAAGCAGCGACCGAAACTGCAGCTGCAGCACCTGCAGCAGCAGGAATAGCATCTGCAGCAGCACCAGCAGGACCAGCACCATTATCAGCAGCAGGAGCAGCAGCTGCAGCAGGAGCCCCCAACAGCACTAGCAGCAGCAGCAGCAGCACGACAATCAGCAGCAGCAGCAGCAGCATAAGCAACAGCAACAGCAGCAGGAGAAAATGGCTTACGCACAGTCTGTGCATTCAAAGGCCCCTGCTTCGGGTGGTGCTGCTGCTGCTGCTGCTGCTGCTTCTGCTTCTCAGCGTCAGCTGCGCACAAGACCTGTCGACGGAGCGAAGCCTCTCTTTATAGTTAGAAGCATCAAAGATTTAGAAGTACTAGCGGTGCGTCTAGAGTTTAGGGTTTAGGGTTTAGTGTTTAGGGTTTAGGGTTTAGTGTTTAGGATTTAGGGTTTAGGGTTTATTGTGCAGTAGATTGGGATTTAGGGGCTACCTGTTTATTAGGGTTTTGTGTGTTAGAGATTTTTAGGATTTAGGGTTTAGGGATTAGGGTTTAGGGTTTAGGGTTTAGGGTTTAGGGTTTAGGGTTTAGGGTGTATATTTGGACGATTTTTTTGCACAGGAAGAAGAAGGGGTTCGTCTTGACCCGGTTTCTTTAGGGTTTGTCTCTCCAGGAGGTTTTATTGCTGAAGATTTATCTTTAGCATCGACAAAAGATAAAAAAGTTCAGAGAATTGCTGTCCCTCCTATTCATAAAGAAGAGAGACAGCTGCATTTAGCCGACTTCACGCAGCCTGAGCATTATATACGCACCGAGACACACAGAGACATGTGCGTCTATATATTTATTTATTATTTATTTATTTATTATTTATTTATTTATTATTTATTTATTTATTTATTATTTTATTTATTTTTTTATTTGTTTATTATTTATTATTTATTTATTTATTTGTTTGTTATTTATTTATTACTTATTTATTTATTATTTATATTTATTTGTTTATTATTTATTATTTATTTATTTATTTATTTGTTTTGATTTGCGTAAACCCTAAACCCTAAACCCTTATTACCCCTAAAACTTTAATACCCGTTTAATGCCTCTAAACCCTAATCCGTCAATTGCTCATAATATTTATGTTTAAATTTATTTATTTATTATATTTAAATCTATTTATTATATAATATAT
>NW_013550137.1:2591-4889 GCF_000499425.1 Eimeria acervulina | reverse complement strand
AATAGCAGCAGCATCTGCTGCTGCTGCTGCATCAGCTGCTGCTGCTGTGTCTGGTGCTGCTGCTGCTTCCGTTGTTGGTGCTGCTTCTGGTGCTGCTGCTGCTTCTGTTGCTGCTGCTGCTGCTGTTGCTTCATGCTTGAGCAGCATTTGCTGCTTCAGTTTGCTCAGGTCTTCTCTAATTCTTTAGAAGGGGAAAGAAGAAGATAAACAGCAAATAAAATAAAAATAATAAAATAAAAAGAATTAAAAAGAAATAAACAAACCCTAAAATATGATGCAAAGCAGCACACGCTGTTCCCGTTCGAATCCACGTGTTAGCGAAGTTTAATTCCTAAGAAAGAAAACAAAATAATTACATTTAAATAAATAAATACATTAATTAATTAATATTTATGTTGTTAGCTATTATAACAAACAATAAAAAAACAATTAATTGTGAATGCGATGGAGATAATGCACAGCTTAAAGTTTTTATGTTATGCATTCCTTTAACAGTACTTTTGCTCAATTACTTTTTCTTAAGGTTTTAGGGTTTAGGGTTTTAGGGTTTAGGGTTTTAGGGTTTAGGGTTTTGGGGTGAATGCGATATTTATTTTTGAATGAAAAGAATTATTCAACAGTGGCTGATGAAGGAATCTTCACGTACGCATTTTCTTTTTGTCTGTTCTTCTATTTTTTGTTTTAATGCATTTGTTGTTTTAATTTGAACTTCACTCTGAGCGCTTAGGTCTTCTAGAGATGTTTGAAGTTGTTGAATTTGTCTATCGAGTTGTTGATTATTCTGTAGCAGTTCCTGTCTTGTGTTCTCTAATTGCATGCGTTTCTGCTGCAGCTGCTGCACCTGTAGGGAAAAGGTGAGAAAATAAGAATAAAATAATCAAAATTATATAAATTAAATCGAAGGAATTCTCCTTAATAGCATTTACTTTCAATTTGAAGCCCTCGCTAACGCCGCAAAGAGTGCTGATCCTCTGTGCAATTACTTCTTCTTTCGCCTCTTCAGCAGAAGAAAAAAAGATATTATTATCGTCTAAATTGGAGATCATTGCGGAGAATTATCAATAAAAGGATAAATATAATGGCAATATTGATAATAATTGCAGCTTTCCCGAGAAAAAACGAAGAAAATACCTTAGATATTTTGAATTTCATAACTAAATGATCAGCACGCATTGAGGTGTCTGCACACCTCAAAAGTTGCAACAAAAAATTCAACATTTTATGAATAAATTATGTTTTCATTTTACTTTCATTTGTCTGTTTTGCAATTAAAGCTGTTGCCGTTGTTTGTCTTTATTTATGAATTGAATAAACCCCTTAAGTAGAATAAACATAATCAGCTTTTCTCTTATTTCTTATTTCTCTCTTCTTTCTCTTTCTTGTTTCTCTTTGTATATACCTCGTCGTGTTATTTGTTTTTCTGTTTCTAATCACTGTTCCTCGTTTCTCTTTTTTTGTTTCGGCTGTCTGTCTCCTTCCTTCTTTTGCTGATTTCTTTTTCTGTTTTTACTTATTACTTCAACTAATCCCACTAACACCCACTAATTAAACCCCCTAAATAATTATTGCATAATGCGAAGGAGAGAAAGAGAAGACCTCACGGAAAGAAAAAGCAAAATAAACAAAATGCATCACCCCTCAAACAAATATAAAAGAAGCAAACAGAGAAGATAAAACGCAAGAAAGAAGATAACAAGAAAACAAATAAAATAAAGGAGATTAAAACACATAACAAACCTCGCAGACAGTTTAAACCTATTTTTCTGCATTTGTTTGCTCTAGGAGCATACACCTAATAGACAAGAAAAGAGAAACAAAAGACGAAGAAACAAAGAAAAGCAGGAAGAAAAGAAGAAAAAAGAATTGAAAGGAAAATAAAAAGAGTTCAAAAGGAAATATTTTAATTGCAATAAATACAAAAAAAAACAAAAACATTTCGTCTACGTATTTATTCACCGCGTGCATATTTTAATCTTTTTGCTTTTCTTTTTCTTATTTCGGCGGCTTAATACTTATTTATTTATTCATATATATATATTTATTTTATTTATTTATTTGTTTATTCTTTATCGTTCGATTCATCTCCTTTTTGTGTTTTTGTTTAATGTTTTTTTTGTTTGTTCGTACTGGCGGATTACAACTAATTAATTAATTAAATTTTTAATTAATTAATTAAATAAAATTAATTTAATTGAAGCAGTAAATTCCTTCAATTAAATTAATTAATTTCTTCACTTAATTAAATTAATTAAATTAATTAATAAAATTAATTAATTTAATTAACTAATGACCCCCCAG
>NW_013550137.1:0-2491 GCF_000499425.1 Eimeria acervulina | reverse complement strand
ATATATATATATATATATATATACACGTATGCATATATACATATATATGTACATATTTTTCTTATTTGTTCTGTAGATAATTAAACATGTAGATAATTAGACAAGTTAGTAAAACTTTTATATAAACAACACCACATTAATTACAGCAAAGCAAAAGAAATACCCGTCTGTTGCTTTCTTTATCTTTATCTTTATCTTTTTCGCTGTCTGTCTGTTGGCGTTCGGCTGCGGTGTCTCTGCACATTTCAACAAGCTCATAACCCTCTTCTTCAGAGTCCGAGTTATTTAGAATTTCTTTCTTCTTGTCTTCTTCTTCAAATTTGCTTTCAATCAAAAGCATATCTCCTGCACCTTCTGCTTCTGCTGCTGCTGCTGCTGCTGTTCCTGCTGCCGCTGCTGCTGCTGGGGAGGTATCAGCAGCAGCAGGCTTTCCAGTTGCTGCTTCTGCTGCTGCTGTTGCTGCTGTTCCTGTTGCTGCTGCTGCTTCGTCTTGCTGGTTTGCAATTGTCTTATTATCTTCTGGTGTATGTACACCAGGCGATTTGTTGTTTATGATTATCATTTCTTTTAAATTATCTTCTTTTTCTTTGCTGCTGTTTGCTGCTGCTGCTTCATCTTCTCCTTTGTTGCTGTTCATACCCATCAGAAACGCCAAAGGGTTTGCTGCTGCTGTTGCTGCTGCTGCAGGAGGGCTTTCTGCTGCTGCTGCTGCTGCTAGGCGCACCTCTCGGCTTTCCTGCATATCTTCTTGTTTTGCTTCCCTTATCATCTCTTCTAAATTATAACTGCTAATACCCTAATAACAACAAACCCTAAACCCTAAACCCTAAACCCTAAACCCTAAACCCTTGACTCTAATCCATGCAATTTATACTTCAGGTGTATGTAATACAAGAAAATAACAAGGAGAGCAAGAAAAAGAAAAGAAATATCTTTATAATATTTCAATAGCAGCATCAACAGCACTACACTTATACTAAAACGTATTATAATATATAAAACAATTAAACAAGCAAAGAAAGACAAGTAATACATTAATAATGCATCAATAGCATTACCATCACTACGCCTACAACATAATAATATCTATAATAAATAATAAAACAATTAAATAAACAAACAAAGAAATATCAAAATAAAATATTATATCTCTATAATATATCAATATCACCGCCAACCCTTCGCCTATAACATAATATTATCTATTACAACATATAAAGCAATTAAATAAACAAACAAACAAACAAACAAAAGAAATACCTTTATAATAGCACTTGGTAGCTGCACTTTTGCTGCTTGTTTCACCAACATTATCCCGATGCGGAAATCGTGAAGTCCATCGCTGCATTTTAACGATTTTAAAAACTTTATAATATCTTCTAAACTAAAAAACAAACAAAATATTAAAAAGATATATACAAAAGAATTAAATACATTCATTCATTTAATACTCAGTAACAATCATGCACAGAAATATAAAGATATATATTATATATCTCTTTGTTTTACTATATAATATATATAATATACTTTGTACTGCGCATATATATATAAAATATATTATATATATATTATACATCCACAATGCAATAACAACGCATCAGCTAAAACAGAGACAAAAAACAAAATAAATAATAACAAGCACAAATACTCCAAGCCCTGCATTTATTGCTGCTGCTGGTGCTGCTGCTGGTGCTGGTGCTGCTGCTGCTGCAGTGAGTTGGTATTAGGGTTTAGGGTTTTTGTGTTCTGATGCATTTGAATAGATTATAATTGAAGTAATTATATATAACTTACTTTAAAAGAAGAAGAAAACGAGATAAAACATGCAGCAAGGCGACACCCAGTTGCAGCAGCGACTTCAAACCATTTGCGAACAAATAATCGAAGACAACCAACACTGTACGGAGGGGCAGAGAAGTAGTAAATAACGTGAGAAACCTAAATATAAGTAAACAAATAAATTAATTAAAATAATTAGTTAAATTAATTTAATTAATTAATTAGTTAATTAAACAACGCAACGTAAATAAATAACCAATCTAAAAAAATAGAAAGTAAATACAAGAAACAAGAAATAAACAATAAACAATAAACAATAAATTAAATTAAATTAAATTAAATTAAATTAAATTAATTAAATTAAACTAATTAATATCTCACCACTGATGCAAATAAACAGGAGGCAGAACATTTTCTGCTTGGAAGTGATCCTTCAACTTCGGCAAATGAATCGAAGACAGCTCTTCAAATGCTGTAAATAAATAAATAAATAAATAAATAAATAAATGTATATATATATATATTAATTTAGATAAATATAAATAAATATAATACATGTTATTTGCATTATACGCATTGTTTATTACTAAGACAGTGTTTAATAAGACAGTTCTTCAAATGCTGCATGCATGTATAATTAAAATAAAATAAATATAGATATACATATTATATTATATTATATTATATTATATTATATTATATTATATTA
>NW_013550138.1:4736-5258 GCF_000499425.1 Eimeria acervulina | reverse complement strand
TAACTTCTTTAGTAGATTAAATAAAGACATTAAACAAACATATCAAACCGTGTATAATAAACTACTTAATAAACTAATTAATAAATTAATTAGTTAATTAATTAATTTATTTATTTATCCGCAGATGAGTGGAACAGCAGAGGCTTATGTGCACCTGACGATTTAACTTCTTTAGTCCATCTGCACGAAGCAGCAGTTTTAGATTCTCTTGACATTCGGTTTGAAGTCGATGCTATTTATACTTTTACCGGTCAAGTCCTCATCGCCGTCAACCCCTTCAAAACCCTTAAGGGTCTCTATGATATGCAGGTATTTATATATATATATATATATATAAATATATATATATTTATGTATTTATGTATATACATGTATATTTATATATTTATATAGGGATGTGTGTATATGCATGCATATATATATGTTATGTTTATATATATATATATATATTTATATATATATATATTTATGTTACGTTTATATATGTATATATATATATATATATGTTTTCTATACATGTAT
>NW_013550138.1:0-4636 GCF_000499425.1 Eimeria acervulina | reverse complement strand
ATATATATATATACATGTATATATATATATATATATATGCGTGTGTATGTACATGTATGTATATATCTTATAAACCCTCTTCTTATAAATCCTTTTCTTATAAATCCTCATACAAACCCTTATATAAACCCTCTTCTTATAAACCCTTGTATAAGCTCTTCTATAAACCTTCTTCTTACAAACCCTCACGTAAACCCTAATTAAAACCCTAATTTAAACCCTCGTAAACCCTCAGCAGGAGACCCTCTACAGGAAATGAGAGGCGCATACAATAACAACTCAACACGATTCAGGGGTTTAGGGTTTAGGGTTTAGGGTTTTAGGGTTTAGGGTTTAGGGTTTGAGGGCGTGCAGTGAAGGGTTTATCCTAATTTTGTTTGTTTAATGTATTTGGTTTGTTATATATATAATTGATAATTGATTAATTGATTTATATTATGTATCATTTTTAGGGTTTAGGGTTTAGGGTTTAGGGTTTAGGGTTTAGGGTTTAGGGTTTTGCTGATGATATGTTTGTTGTTTTGTAGACTCTGAAGAAATATTTATATCCGCTGGGTCTTCATCAGGAAGCAGAGAACGCATCATCACCAGCAGCAGTAGCAGCAGCAGCAGCATCAGCAGCAGCATCTGACCCGTCAGCAGCTGCAGCTGCAGCTGCTGCAGCTGCTGCTGCAGCAGCAGCAGCAGCATCAGCAGCAGCAGCAGAGCCGCATGTATTCGCAACAGGTAGTAAAGCATATTTAAATATGTGTTTAAATCTAAAGAGTCAAACAATTTTAATTAGTGGTGAGTCGGGAGCAGGAAAAACTGAGAGCACTAAATTCGTTATGAAGTTCCTCGCATGCGCAGGAAGCGATCATCTTGATAAAAGATCTACTGTAAGCCTACTCAAGGGTTTAGGGTTTAGGGTTTAGGGTTTAGGGTTTAGCAGGGTTTAGCAGGGTTTTGGACGGTTTTGGAGGGTTTAGGGTTTAATCCGGTCTTCGGGTTGAGCGTTTTATAGTTTTAGGGTTTAGGGTTTAGGGTTTAGGGTTTAGGGTTTAGGGTTTAGGGTTTATCATTGAGACCCAGTTTCTGAAATTGACTCCATTGCATTGATTCTTCTACACGAAAATATGTATTTTAACATTATTATTTACATTATAATATATTTATTTATTTATATTTATTTATATTTATTTATATTTATTTATATTTATTTATTTATTTATTATTGTTCAGGTGGAAGCGCAGGTGCTAGAGATAAAAGATCTACTGTAAGCCTACTCAAGGGTTTAGGGTTTAGGGTTTAGGGTTTAGGGTTTAGGGTTTAGCAGGGTTTAGCAGGGTTTAGCAGGGTTTAGCAGGGTTTAGCAGGGTTTTGGAGGGTTTAGGGTTTAATCGGGTCTTCGGGTTGAGCGTTTTATGGTTTTAGGGTTTAGGGTTTAGGGTTTAGGGTTTAGGGTTTAGGGTTTAGGGTTTATCATTGAGACCCAGTTTCTGAAATTGACTCCATTGCATTGATTCTTCTACACGAAAATATGTATTTTAACATTATTATTTACATTATAATATATTTATTTATTTATATTTATTTATATTTATTTATATTTATTTATATTTATTTATTTATTTATTATTGTTCAGGTGGAAGCGCAGGTGCTAGAGTCAAACCCTTTGCTGGAGGCGTTCGGCAATGCATGTACACTTCGTAACGACAATTCTTCTCGCTTCGGGAAGTTTATTGAAATGCAGTTCAAATTACAAAATCAAAGCAGCAGCAGCAGCAGCAGCAGCAGCAGCAGCAGCAGCAGCAGCGGGCCGCTCAAGTATAGGGGGAGGTAAGGATGAGGGTTTTGCTAGCTGATGTTTTTATTACTTTTTCGGCTTTTGTTTTAGTCTTTAGGTTATTTATTTATTTATTTATTTATTTATTTATTTATATATTTATTTATTTATTTGTTTATTTGTTTTATTTTTGTTTATTTGTATATTTTGTTCATTAGTTTATTTGTTTGTTTATTTGTTTATTTGTTAGCGCAATACGCCGAACAATCACTTTATGAATTAACTAGCAGCAAATAAATAAATAAATAAATTAATAAATTAATTTAATTTGTTTATTTTATGTCTTCAGGTTGTGCGGCGCTCGCATTCAAACATATCTGCTGGAGAAGGTTCGAGTGTCTGTACAGCAGGAAGGAGAGAGAAACTTTCATATATTTTATCAGTTATGTGCTGCTGCTGCTCGAGCGCAGCAGAATGGGGGTATATACACTTTAAATCCTGCAGCAGCAGCAGCAGCAGCAGCAGCAGCAGCAGCAACAGGAACCACAGGCATTGCCCAGCTCCAAGCCGATACAACAGATCCAGCAACTGCAGCAGCAGCAGCAGCAACAGCAGCAGCAGCAGCAGCAGCAGCAGAACCTCTTCGTATTGATATGAGTAGATACGAACCTCGTGAAAACTTTAAATATTTAACCTGCAGCAGCTGCGCTCAGCTGCAGGGTGTAGAAGATGAAGAAGCATTTGCTGCTACAGCAGCAGCAATGCAGATCCTACAGCTGCCTCAACCGACTATTCAAAATATCTGCGATGTTGTTGCTGCTGTTCTTTGTCTAGGAAATATATCTTTTGTCCCGTCAGAGACAGACAGTGATGCTGCTGCTGTCTCTTCTGCTGCTGCTGCTTATTTAAATAAAGCAGCAGATTTGCTGTCTATACAACCCAATGCTCTCGAAGAGGCTCTCTCCTTCCGCTCTATCAAAACAACAACAGAAATACTCAAGTCAGACTATTGCTCTCATCCTGCTGCTGCTGTTGCTGCTACTACTACTGCTTGTGCTAGTGCTGCTGCTGCTACTGCTGCTTGTGCTAGTGCTGCTGGTAGTGCTGTTGCTGATGCTGCTGCTGCTGATTGTGCTGCTGTTAGTGCTGCTGCTGCTGCTGCTTGTCCTAGTGTTGCTGCTGCTGCTCTTGCTGCTGCTGGTGCTGCTGCTAATACTTCTGTTTTTGCTGCTTGTCTTTCTGCTGCTTATGCACATAAATACAACTACATTCATACATGTATATGTACATAATATTGATATTTATATGTTTATTTATTTATATTTCTATATTCTTATTTGTATAGGAAGCCTTTACGCCCTGAAGAAGCAGCAGAAGCACGAGATGCCTTGGCTCGTGCGGTGTATGGGCACCTCTTTCATCAAATTGTGCAGCTTACAAATAAAAGCATTGGATTTGTTTCTAGTGCTGCAGCAGCAGCAGATGCAGCAGCAGCAGCAGCAGCAGCAGTAGATGCAGCAGCAACAGGAGATGCAGATACAGCAGCAGCAGCAGCAGCAGCAGCAACAGGAAGACGACGATTAGAGAAGGAAGAAGCAAAGATATTATTTTGCGGTGTATTAGATATATTTGGTTTTGAATGTTTCGCGAAGAATTCCTTAGAACAACTTTGTATAAATTATGCGAACGAGAGGCTGCAGCAGTTTTTTAATTCTTTTGTATTTCTTTGTGAAGAAGAATTATATAAAAAAGAAAATATACGTTGGAGCAGCTTAGACTTCGCCGGGAATGATGCATGCGTTTTGCTGCTGCAGCAGAAGCCCTACGGTTTATTTGCTCTTCTAGAAGAAGAAGGGTTTATACCTGGCGGAAGCAGCAGAGGATTTTGTAATAAACTTATTAAAAGATATGCTCCTAGCAGCAGCAGCAGCAGCAGCAGCAGCAACAGCAGCAGCAACAGCAGCAACAGCAGCAGCAGCAGCAATGATCCTGCTAGCCGCTTCGGCGTAAATAAGAGGAAGCAGAATTGCTTTATAATTAAACATTTTGCAGGCGATGTAGAGTATTGTACTGATGGATTTGTCGAAAAGAATAAAGATATATTATCTGTAGATCTACAAGAAGCAGTTGCTGCTTCAACGAACGCCTTCATAGCCAGCCTCTTTTCTCCTACCCAAGAAGATCAGCAGCAGCAGCAGCAGCAGCAGCAACAGCAGCAACAGCAGCAACAGCAGCAACAGCAGCAGAGGCGTCGTAAGGGTCAAACAGTATGCGGAGCATTCGGAGAGCAGCTGCATAGTTTGATGAGTGCAATTGAGAAGACAGAGCCGCACTTTGTCCGATGTATTAAACCAAATGCAGATAATAGACCTGATATATTTGAACGACATTCTGTAAACGAACAGCTAAAGTGCGGCGGTGTACTTCAAGCTGTTCAAGTCTCTAGAGCAGGCTATCCGATTCGTTTGCTGCATGCAGAAGCTATTCGCGAATATAAGCCTTTAGCTTCTCCTAAACTGCAGCAGCAACTCCTCACCATGCAGCAAAACCAGCAGAAGCAGCAGCAGCAGCAGCAGCACTGGAGGGAAGCAGCAGGATTGCTGCTTCAAGAATTAAATATTGCTTTCAGCTTAGGACCTGCTAATGCCTCTCTCTCTGGAGGCGATGAGGGGTCTACTTGGGCTGTCGGTGAGACTTTATGTTTTTTTAAAAGAAATGCATTTGCTGCTTTATCTGAAGCAATTGCTGCTAAACGAGCTGCTGCAGCAACAATGCTGCAGGCTAGATTCAGGGCTTATCAGCAGCAGCAGCAATTCAAGTACCTTAAAACTAAAGTTATTTTAATTCAAAGACATGTCCGGATCTTTCT
>NW_013550139.1:538-5304 GCF_000499425.1 Eimeria acervulina | reverse complement strand
ATATATATATATTATATATATATACATATATATATGTATATATATATAATATATATATATGTTATATACATCTATTATATAATATATACATATATATATGATATATACATCTATTATATAATAAATATATATATATTCTTTTTTGTAGTGAAATAAACATCACAACTACTGCTTCAATTGCGCGTTATTTTTTTTAGTGCTTTCTTTCTCCTCCCTGTTTTATGAATGCAAATACTGTTTGATGATAAAAGAATAAAAATAAATTAAAAAGCAATCAGAACTTCGAAGTAGAATTCTGAATCAAGAAGAAGCCTCCTCTAGGGATTTGTTACTACAGAATAAAAAGAAAAAAGATTTAAAGGAAATAAACAAAAGCGCAGATTGATTATTATTTAGCTAAAGTAAACAATAATAAAAATATAAACGAGAAGCAGCAGCTGCGGCTTCCTAAGCACAGCAAAACAGCTTATGCCTAGGGAAGCAACAGAGGGGATAAGAATATTATATTTACGTCTTTAAAGTAATTAATATGTACTTCAATACAATATTTAAAAAGATATATATAATATTGCATAATATAATCCTTTGGGATCGAGACTCTCCTGATAATAACGAATGCACCACTATATACAATATATATATATTATATATGTATACATATATACATATATATATGTACATATGTATATATGTATATATGTATACATATATATATATACATATATATATAGTGGTGCATTCGTTATTATATACATATATATATACTTAGTTTTTATATTTAAAAAATAAGGATTGATTTCAACTGCGTTTCCTGTCATCCTTCTCCCTTATAAAACACCTCGTGCAGTGTGCAGTATATATTTTCTTCGGTAAACGCCGCATAAACATCGTTAATTCTCAATGAAATTTTAGTTTTGTTTAAAATATTATAAAATGCTTTTTAAAAGCTTTAAAATGCGTAAACAAAGATGGTAGAGGCAGTTTAATGTGCAGCGGGGGCATTGCAGAGCCTGAGAACATATAGAGCGAAGTATTTGAAATAACGTCGAAAAAACAAGAAAAATAATATTTGAGGATTAAAGATAAAAAATAAAATATTAATTAATGTAGCATCGAAGAATTTTGTTGTTTTTTGTCTGTTTTCTGCAAATTTGCAGCAATAAGAATTCATTTCGATGCACTCAAACCAACCACAGATAAACTTAAGCTGAAATCAAGTCAAAAAGCACAGCAAAATTGGCTGTAAATATTAATTAAATATTTATTTTTACATAATTAAATATTATATTTTTGTGTTTCTTCTGTTTGAATGAAGATCAAGCAATTTATATTGAAATTCTAAGTAAATATGTTCTTGCAGAGATGCCGACGAGTTGCGCATACATAAAAAAAGAAGAAACCGGAAATTTAAGTGAATTAAATTAGACTAAAAAGTTAAATAAAAATAAAAAAAGAAAGAGAGTTTTTTAATTTTAAATATTTTATTTTATTTTATTTTATTTTATTCTTCTTCCTCCTCCATGGTTTCGTGGCCTCGTTCAGGAATGCCACCGGCGATTTCTTCTTCTTCTTCTTCTGCTGTTTCTTCTCCTCCTTCGATTTCTTTTCTTGCTGATGGTTTTTTACCCGAAAAGAATGCTAAAACCCTTTTAATTAAAGGAATTAACATTGAAATTATCCCTGCAATTATCAAACCGGCTATCAAACCACCAGGTACTAAGCTTCCTATCATAGAAATACCGATAAATAAAAATGCACCTCCTCCAAGAATCATTTTCTCTGTTGTACCCATCCCTGTTTGTTCTTTAACTCTTTGCAATAAAGAAATATATTTCATTTTCAGCAGATCACGACATAAACTACCACAAGAACGAGTTACAGACCCGTTTGCTTTTATTTTCTCTCCATGTGATAAAGAAGAAAAAGAAGAAGAAGAAATGAATGATATTTCCTTCTCTTTTTCTTTTTCTTGTTTCTCTTGCTGTTGTTGTTGTTGTATTTGTTGTTGTTTTGATGGTTTTTTGCTTCTTCTCCCTAACCTTAACCTCTCTTTAATAGTTTTCTTGGGTTGCTGTTTCTTTCTTTCTGCTCGAAGCTTCTTTTTAAGTACATTTTTCATAATCGCGCTTTGCAGCTCCGCCATGCCGATTTTTGCAGACATTGAATATACAGAAGCAGCTCTCCCTGCCCCTAATAGAAAAGCTGTTGCAGATATTTGAGATTTGCTGATGATGATTGTTTCTCTTTCTTTATTTTCTCTCTTTTTTTGCTCTTTTCTATCCGCTTTAGACTTAGAAGAAGAAGAAATAGATGTTTTTTTACTCCTTGAACGAAGTTTTTCTACAAAACCCAATACACCGCTTACTATTTTCGTTATTATTGCACGTGCAGCCCTCGAGCTGCCCAATACATTTAGCATCTTAGTTCCTAGAGAATCTGCTACAGTGTTAACTGCAGAATAATATTCAAACACAAACAAAACAAAACAAAGAAAGCAAATAAAATATTATTCAAAGAAAATAAAAATACACAAAATCAACAATTATAAATAATAACACCGTAGAAAAAGAAAATGAAACTCTACCAACTACTCATGCAGAAAAGAATATATCTCTAACTACAAATAAATAAATAAATAAATAAATAAATAAATATAAATATAAATATATATATATATATATACATATTTGTATATGTATGCACGACTCATATACAATCTACCTACATATATCATATATATATATGTATATATATACATATGTATATATATATATATACATATATGTATATATAGATATATATATATTATTTATAAACTTTATGTATTAAATATATTGGTTATATATTTTACCCTGTATTTAATGAAAATGCATTTATTTATATTTTGTTGTTTTGTATTATTCTTACCGAACGTTGTATCTGCTTGTAGATTTTCTTCAATTTCTTCTTTAAGCGAAATAAATGCATTATTTATATTCATTTCTTGTTGAACATCTGCCGTTGTTTTAATTATAATAGGAGGTATATCTTGAGTAGGAGGGTTTTCTTCGTGTAGCGACAGCCAGACTAATTTTATTTGCTTTTGAAGAGATGTAAATTTAAACAGCAATATACAATTTAAGTTTTTATGCTCAGTTTCTCTACAATCTTCGATGTGAAGAGTATTAGAAATAGCAGAAAGCAATGCTTTTCTTCTAGCATCTGCTGCAGCAGCATTTTCTTTTCTTTTTTGAATAGAAATACTTATCGGCTTTCTTGAACAACTTCTAAAAGATATAAACATCATTACTAAACGTATCATCATTGACTCTACCTGCGGTTTACTAATTAATGCACGCGTTATCAGCTGCCAGGCTGTCTGCAGCAAAACAAAGACAAACAAAAACAAAAATATATATATAATTAAATATTCAAATAAAACAAACATAAGTATACCGTGCAGCAGATCTCCTCAGGCATTAGATTTGTAGTATTATATAATATCATTATTATTACTTTCGTGTTAATTTAATATTGATATACTAATAATATTATTATTATTCTTATTATATTATTTATAATAGTAAAAGTACTTTAACTAAGTATTATTATTATTATTATTATTATTAATATATTTATATTATTATTACTATTTAATATATTTTCTGTATATTTACCCAGAAGTGTTTGTCTTTGTTTTTTTGTTTTTTGTCTTTGTTTGATTTTTCTCTCAATTTTTTAATTTTTTTTTCTACGCGATTTTCGAGGCCCCACCTCGAAGGAAACTGTACTTGAAATAATTTTTTTATTTTATCTATTTGTTGCCAGCGATTGTCTAAATTAAAATCAGTTAAAGAGAAGCCCGGAAGAGATACATCTTTTAAAGAATAATTAAAATTCTCTGTAGTATATACACACAACAAACAGGAAGAAAATGAAAGAAAAAACAAAGAAATACACAAAATTAAAATAAAGATCAACAAATAATGCAGAATAAACATAAAGAAGTAAATATATAAAACAAATTAAAAGACAAAAAAAAACAAAAAGAAAAGAAATAAATAATAATGTCGATAACTATAATATACAACAGACAAACAGAAATGAAGAAGTAAATATTGATAAAACAAATTACACAAAATAAAAAACAAAGAATTTTATATATATTAAATAATTAAATGCATAACAAAAAGATAGCAAACACTAATAAGGATGAAGAATAACAATAACTTAACACATATTTAACAAACAAATGAAAATACTGTTAATATGTATTTATTCTTTTCAAGAGATTTTATATTTTTTCTGTCTATATATTTAAATGCAAACGAATACAGAGATAAACCACCAGATGTTCTTGTCATATTAACCCTAAACCCTAAATCCTAAATCCTAAACCCTAAACCCTAAACCCTAAACCCTAAACCCTAAACCCCAAACCCTAACTTGCCATCTCTTTGCGTGAGTAGCGGATGTGCGAGGGGCAGTTGAAGATTATCTAAAAGACAATCTGCAGATACAAAAGAGAGAGAGAGAGAATAAACAAAACAAATTAGTAATTAGATAGAGTATACTATAATAAATAACTAATTAGAGGCTCTTGCATAGCTAATAATAACAATAAATAATACCGATAATAATACTATTAATATTATTAATAATAGCGATAATATTCATAATAACAACAACAATAATGTTTATTATTGTTATTATTAATAGCTATAATGCTATTATTTTATTATTTATGTTTTATTTGTTTAATTAGTAATACGAAATTTCTCTTTCGG
>NW_013550139.1:0-438 GCF_000499425.1 Eimeria acervulina | reverse complement strand
TTATTATTAATAGCTATAATGCTATTATTTTATTATTTATGTTTTATTTATTTAATTAGTAATACGAAATTTATCTTTCGGCGTATTTCATACAAAGCGCGAGAAGGAGCTAAGAGCGCCTCAGTTATATATAGACATATTATAAACATATATATATGTATAAATATATATAAATATATATATATGTATATATATTTATATATATATGTATATATATTTATGTATTTATTATATGCATAGTGTTTATACGATATATACATATATATTTATGTTGTCTTATGCGTCATTATTAGTTATTATCATAGATGCACACATCTATGAGAATAACTAATAATGCATTTATATTATATTACATTATATATATATATATTATATATGCATGTATTACTATGTATTGATCTTAATGGTGTACACCTAAACAGTCTTTGCATGCATGCA
>NW_013550140.1:50830-51585 GCF_000499425.1 Eimeria acervulina | reverse complement strand
ATATATAAAGCTGCTTGTACATAGGAGCAGCAGCTGCTGCAGCAGTACGTAGAAGCAGCAGCTGCTGCAGCAGTACATAGAAGCAGCAGCTGCAGCAGCAGCAGCTGTTGCTGAGCTCTGCATTTATTTATTTTGTTTTTATTTAATTAAATAATTAAATGAAAGCAAAATAAATAAATAAGAAAATTAAAAGTTTAATATCATTTATTACTTGCATTGCCTAATATTTACTTATTAATAAATAAATATATATTATTTAAAAGCAGCTAAATAAATAATTAATTTTATTAATTAATTAGTTTACTACAAAAAAGAAGCAAATGCAGATTTTATTTTATAAGCAGCAACTGCAGTGTATGTACAGCTTAGCTCTTCAACATAAAAAATATTAAAAACATATTAAATATATTTAATATATTTAATATATATTATAAATACAGCAAATCAATAAAATATTAGGTGTATATACACCGCAATTAAACCCGCTAATATTCAAAGCAGATCTGCTGCTGCTGCGCCTGCAGCTTTTGCTGCTGCTGCTGCTGCTGGTGCTGCAGCAGCAGCAGCAGCAGCACAAAAGGATAGATGATGATTAAAGTTGTTATTAATAAATTTTCTTGTTAAATTAAAATTAAATTATTATATTTTAAGTGTATAGACAGCTCAGTGGAGATATCTCTGCTTTGCAAAGCAGCAAGACAGGGGCCCCTCTTCGAGTC
Organism: Eimeria acervulina; assembly: GCF_000499425.1. Lineage (NCBI taxonomy): Eukaryota > Apicomplexa > Conoidasida > Eucoccidiorida > Eimeriidae > Eimeria > Eimeria acervulina. The sequence goes on along the minus strand of NW_013550140.1, from coordinate 50,866 downwards.
GGCTGCTGCTGCTGCTGCTGCTGCTGTTGGTGTTGC
>NW_013550140.1:0-47500 GCF_000499425.1 Eimeria acervulina | reverse complement strand
TTATCTTTATCTGTCTCTTTGTCTCTTTATCTCTTTATCTCTTTATCTGTTTATCTGTCTCTTTATCTGTTTATCTCTTTATCTCTTTATCTGTTTATCTGTCTCTTTATCTGTTTATCTCTTTATCTCTTTATCTTTATCTGTCTCTTTGTCTCTTTATCTCTTTATATCTGTCTCTCTTTGTCTTTGTCTGTCTCTGTCTGTCTCTCTCTCTCTCTCTCTTTATCGTTTTTTATTTGTCTCTGTATATCTATTTCAATTTAATTTATATACATTCACTTATATATATATATATAACTATTTATAAATAAATAAATAAAATAAATAAAATAAATAAATAAAGTAAATAAATAAACAAACAATAAGCAAACAATAAACAAATAATAAACAAACAATAAATAAATAAACAAACAAACAATAAACAATAAACAATAAATAAATAAATAAATAAATAAATAAATAAATAAAATATATTATTTTTTGTGTACTGCAGTTATTATCGCGAAGCAGACAATATGAAAAGCTTCAGATTTATCGTCGCCTTCTTTTTATTCTTTTCTTGGGTTTGTTTGTCGCAACTCTTCTTCTTATTGCTCAAATTTATTATGCTACATTAGTCAGTCTTCACTATCTTCATTGCTTTACCTTCAGCTTTTATTATTAGGGTTTATTATTAGGGTTTATTAGGGTTTAGGGTTTATTATAAGGGTTTATTATAAGGGTTTATTATAAGGGTTTATTATAAGGGTGTATATGGGTTTAGGGTTTAGGGTTTATAAGGGTTTTTAAGGGTGTATAAGGGTTTATAAGGGTTTATAAGGGTTTATAAGGGTTTATAATGGTTTAGGGTTTAGGGTTTATAAGGGTTTAGGGTTTAGGGTTTATAAGGGTTTAGGGTTTATTGTTTATATAGGATCCATCAGAGCGTTGGGAGCATCAGGCGTTGCTGTCAGATTGTGCCCCTCGCTTTTTATGCTTTTTGCTAATTGCTGCTCTGATGTTTATCTGGAGACCCCACAGACACTCAAAAAAGTACTCCTTTTGCTGCTGCTGCTGTTGCTGCTGCTGTTGCTGCTGTTGCTGTTGATGATGCTGCTGATGATGCTGTTGCTGCTGCTGCTGTTGCTACTGCTGCTGATGATGCTGCTGATGATGCTGTTGCTGCTGCTACTGTTGCTGCTGCTGCTGATGATGCTGCTGATGATCCTGTTGCTGCTGCTGATGATGATGCTGCTGGGGTATTGATGCTGTTGCTGCTGCTGTTGTTGCTGCTGCAGATTATATATATATTTTATTATTTTACATATTTATTTGTTTTATCTGTGTAATTAATTATTTATATTATTTATAGAATTTATTTATTTATTTATTTATTTTATTTATTTATTTATTTATTTTATTTGTTTGTTTATTTTATTTATTAGGCTGGCTTACTTCACTGAGATTGGAGACACCGACGACTTAGAGCTCTCGACACAAACAAATAAACATAATGTACTGCTGCTGCTGCTGCTGCTGCTGCTGCTTGTGCTGTTGATGCTTGTGCTGCTTGTGCTGTTGATGCTGCTGCTGCTGTTGCTGGTGCTGCATGTGCTGGGGTATTGTTGCTGCTGCCGCTGCTGCTGCTGGGGTATTGACGCTGCTGCTGCTGCTGCTGCTGCTGCTGCCATACGTTGTTGTGCTTGGAGGGAGGTTGAGTTATCTCTGTTTGTATTTTATTTTGATTTATTTATTTTAATTTATTTATTTTAATTAATTTATTTTAATTATTTTTATTTATTTCTCAGGCATCGGCACCGCAGGTGTGGGGAGCGGAGCTCGACTTCCATGACCATGTTAGTTGCTGCTGCTGCTGCTGCTGCTGCTGCTGCTGCTGCTGCTGCTGCTATTGTTGCTGCTGTTCTCGTTGTTGCTGCTGTTGCTGTTGCTCCTTCTGCTGCTGCTGTTGTTACGTTTGGTGTTGCTGAATTTGCTGTTGTTGCTGCCGCTGCTGTTTGCTGCTGCTGCTGCTGCTGCAGCAGCTGATCCTCTCTCTCTCCCCGATATATATTTTATATTGCATTCTTTATTCTTAATCTTATTTATTTATTTAAATCTATTTATTTATTTATTTATTTATTTATTTATTTTTATTTGTTTAGTTTACTGAGGACGACTTCGAGGTGGACAGCTCAGCTAATCTGCGATTAGACAGCAGCAGGGTCCCAACGTTTTCTTCAATTCAAGTTTCTTATGCTCCTGCTGCTGCTGCTGCTGCTGCTGCTGGTGCTGTTGCTGCTGCTGGTGCTGCTGCTGCTACAGTAGCAGCAGGGAAAGCAGCAGAAACAGCAGCGGGGCAATCAGCAGCATCGCAGCCACCAGCAAATAACGAAGCTGCTGCTGTACATACACCTCAAGTGGAGCAGCAGCAAAAGAGCAGCAGCAGCAAAGACAGCAGCAGCAACAGCGATAGCAGCAGCAGCAACAACAACAACAGCAGCAGCAGCAGCAGCAATCAACCCACAGATGCAAATACACCGCAGCAGCAAATTGATTAAACCCTAAACCCTCAGCACTCTCTTCAAACACTGTGCAGCCAAGCAACTCCTAAACCCTAGTAAACCCTAATAAACCCTAATAAACCCTAAGCGTAAACCCTAATAAACCCTAATAAACCCTAAAAATCTTTTCTGTACTCTGAAAAACCCTTACAATCTCTGTCTGTAAACCCTAATAAACCCTAGTAAACCCTAGTAAGCCCTAATAAACTCTAGTAAACCCTAATAAACTCTAGTAAACCCTAATAAACCCTAATAAACCCTAAACCCTAATGCCCTGCAGCAAACATCTGCTGCATGTATAGAAGATATCCGTTTTTTTAAACTCTTTTTGATGCCCAGTCGGCAAACACAGACGAAATAAATACTCTAAACTCCTCTGCGAGGGTTTAGGGTTTAGGGTTTAGGGTTTAGGGTTTGCTGCAGCTATTACTTCCTTGCTCTCTCTCTTTCTTTGTCTGTTTCTTTCTTTCTCTTCGCCTTATATATATTATATATATTGTATTATATATATATACACATATAATATATATATATATACATATATATTATATATATTATGTATATGTAGATGTATTTATATATAGTTATTGTGTTTGCTGCTTGTAAGGTGTACATACACCGCAGCATTTGCTGCAGCAGGAGGAAGAGAGGGTTTTAATAAAATTAAAAGAAGACAGACTCTTCTTAAACCTGATTAAAATAATTTATTTATTTATTTTATTATTTATTAATTTATTTAATTTATTTATTTATTTAGTTTGTTTGTTTTTATTTTGTATTGCAGAGCAGCAGATACACCGCAAGGACCTGTACACCCTATACGTATAGCAGCAGCACTAAACCCTAAACCCTAAACCCTAATTCAGTAGAGAGATTGTATCGAAGTAGCAGCAGAACATTGAGAGAAATGAAGAGACAAACAAACAAAGCTGAGGAGACAGCTGCAGCAGCAAAGATAGACAAAAAGAGAATATGAAGTAAAGGCGAGTAGCAGCAGCAACAGCAGCAGCAGCAGCACCAACAAAACATAGTAAAACAAACATCAAACAGAATATACACCCGAAGACAGCAGCAACACAAAGAGAGACAAAAACAAACAAAAGAAAAACTTGCAGTAAAGTACTTGTCAAGAAAGGAGAACAACTAGCAGCAGCAAGTCTTGCTGCTGCTGCTGCTGCAGCAGTGTTGTGCTGCTGCAGCGGCAAGTCTTGCTGCTGCTGCAGCACCTTTTGCTGCTGCAGTTAATGCCTTTTTGCTGCAGCAAGTCTTGCCTTCTCTATAGTATTTTGCTGCTGCTGCATTCATATGCTGCTGCTGCTGCAGCGCGTCTTGCTGCTGCAGCAAGTCAAGCTGCAGCGGCTCCACTGTCTATTTGCTGCTGCAGCACGTCGTACTGGTACTGCAGCAGCAGCAAGTCTTGCTGCTGCTGCAGTGCCGTGCTGCTGCAGCAATTCTAGCTGCTGCTGCAGCGAGTCTTGCTGCTGCTGCAGCAAGCCTTGCTGCTGCTGCACTGCTCTGCTGCAGCAGCAAGTCTTGCTGCTGCTGCAGTATGTGGGGCGGGTGCGAGTTTGTCTCTGCATTTCAAGACAACACAAAAAAAAGAAAGAAAATAAACGAGCAAACATCGCAGCAAATGCAGCTTCCTGTCCTGCTGCTGCTGCTCCTGCAGTTATGTCCTGCTGCGGGTGCTGCTCCTGTCCTGTGTTGCTGCTGCAGCAAGTCTTGCTGCTGCTGCTCTGTGTTGCTGCTGCAGCAAGTCTTCCTGCTGCAGCGATAGCGTTAATCTCCACGCAGCCAGCTTAGAGGGACTGGCTGCTGCTGCTGCTGCTGCTGCTGCTGCTGCTGCTGCTGCTGCTGGAGTTTATTGTGTGCCAGGAGGAGGCATTTGTTTATTGCTGCAGTTATTTGCTGCAGCTTTAATTGAGGTGTCTCTTCTTCCTGTCCCCCTCCCCACAGAGCCAGACCTTCACCTGCTGCAAACACTTCTGCTGCTGTTGCTGTTGGTGCTGTTGCTGCTGCTGCTGCTGATGCTGCTGCTGCTGCTGCTGCACCAACGGCAGGGGTTCGGTGTGTCTGGATGGGTCCTTTCAAGAAGGAGCGAGAGTTGCTGCTGCAGTTGCGCTGCAGCAGCAAATGCTGCTGCTGCTGCTGCTGCAGTGCAGCAAATGCAGCAGCAGCTGTTGCTGCTTTATTTGCTGCTGCATTTGCTGCTCTAGTTGCTGCTGTATTTGCTGCTCCTGCCGCTACGAGGTGTGGGATAGAATGTATATTACAGTTACTGTTCCTGCTGCTGCTGCTGCTGCTGCTGCTGCACTGCAGCAGCACTTTATATCTGCTGCCTGTACACCCCAGCGTCTTTCTCCTAATTTGTCTGCCCCCCAAATTTTCGCGGGAAGCAAAACAAATCGAAGCAAACTTTCTTCTGCTGCTGCTGCTATTGCTGCTGCTGCTGCTGCTGCTGCTGCTATTGCTGCTGCTGCTGCTGCTGCTGCAGCTTTTAGAATTACTGATCTGAGTGTATATGATGCATCGGGGTGAAGGTGCTGTGCGTAGAGGAGTAATAACCGCTGGTGCTGCGGGGCAGCAGCAGTCTTTGAGTAGTAGTTGGGGTGTACGTTGCAGCAGCAGCAGGTCTTTGTGCTGCTGCTGCTGCTGCTGCTGCTGCTGCAGCAGCAGATGAGGGGTAATAAGGAGTGACGTAGCTGTATGTAAGTTGATGACTGGTTGCTTCAATAGCTTCGTCTCCCCCGAAGCAGCTGCGCAGCAGCAAGCGTTTAGAAACAGCAGCAAGAAGCAGCAAACCTTCAAAGCCGACAACTGCTGCTGTTGCTGCAGCACCGAGCAGCAAACCAAATACTTCGCCGCATACACCTGTAACTGCAGCAGAAGTGCTGCAGGAAGATGTATCATCAAAGGCTTCTGTATGTACACCCCACCCTGCTGCAGCAGCAGCAGCAGCTGCTTCTCCTTCTGCTGCTGTTCTTGTTGTTGCTGCTGCTCCTGTTGTTGTTGCTGCTGCTGATGATGTTTCATTGGGCTTTTCTGCTGCTGCTTCCATCGTGATGCTGCAGCTGAGAAACTAAGAAGCAAACAGCAGTATATAATATAATATATATATCTTTTATAGGCTTTAACAACTCAAATAATTTAAATTCAAACAAAAAATCACAAAATAACAGAGCATCAATCGATATACTTCACAAACAGGGCCTTGCGCTAGCAGCAGCAGCAGCAGCAGCAGCAGCAGCAGTTGCTGCTGCTGCTGCTGCTGTTGCTGCTGCTGTTGCTGCTGAGGCAGGGGGATCTAGTTTTCCGTGTATTTTTCTCTTCTTTTTTATTTTTAATTGTTTAAATATATTAATTTTAAATTTAATTTAATATATTTTAATTTAAATATACTTTATAAAGATATATTTACTCTTCTTCTTTGTACACCATTAAGAGAGAGAGAGAGAGAGGAGGCAAGAGAGATTCTCTACTAAATAAATTCTTGAGTTTTGTTGCTATTAATAAATAATTTAATTATATTTATTTATTTAATTTAATTTAATTTAATTTAATTTAATTATTTTTGTTTGTTTTATTTGTTCAGAATGTAAACGGTAGTTAACAGAAAAACAATAAAGGGGGTTTATAAAATAAAATAAATAAAATAAAATAAAATAAAATAAAATAAATAAAATAAAATAAAATATGTTTAAATCAAACAAAATTAAAAAAAGAATAAAAGATATTAAATTAATTATAAATAAACAAAAGAAGAGGCTTCAAAATATGTTTAAACAATACAAATAAATAAAAATTAAAGTATATTTAAGCAAAACAAAAACAAAAAACAATAAAAAATATTAAATCATACAAAAAAGTAAAGTGTAAAATATATTTAAATAAAACAAAAATAAAATAAAATATATTTAAATCAAACAAAAATAAAATATATATTTTAATAAAATAAAAAGAAAAGACAATAAGCAGCATTATATAATAAAAAAACTTTAAATAAAATAAACAACAGTTATATTAACTCTAATAAGCAAAAAAGAAAAGATAAAAAGATATAAAAAAAGGATAGAGCTGCAAGACCTAAGAATAAAAACAAAAAAGAAATAAAACAAACAAAAACAGAAAGAAGTAAAGAGATTTAAATAAAAAGAATGAAAGGAAAGAAGGGTTTAGGGTTTAGGGTTTAGGGCTAGAAGAAGTGTTTAGGGTTTAGGGTTTAGGGTTTAGGGTTAGAATTTGGGGTTTAGGGTTTAGAAAAGACTGCCTGACGAGTATTTTAAACAATATAAAAAATAAAAGAGAAGAAGAATAAATAAATAAAAAACATAAAGAGTTATGCTGCATGAATTAAAGAAAGGAGAAACAAGACAAAGTAGAGAACAATTAAAAAGACAAATAAAATGCAGACCTAAACCCTAAACCCTAAAGCCTAAGCCCTAAACCCTAAACCCTAAACCCTAAACCCTAAACCCTAAACCCTACACACTGAGATAAAACAAACCTAATTGAGCTGCCCTGCGCATCTACGGTTAAGGGTTTAGGGTTTAGGGTTTAGAGTTTAGCGTTTAGGGTTTAGGGATCGGCACTCCAAGGCAGAACCTAAAACCCTAAACCCTAAACCCTAAACCCTAATCGCTAGACTCTGAACCCAAAGCCCTAAACTTCTAAGCCCTAAACCCTAAACCTTTAACCCTAAGCGCCTAAACCCTAAACGCTAAAACCCTAAACCCTAAAACCCTAAACCTGAAACCCCAAACCCTAAAACAGTAAACCCTAAACCCTAAACCCTAAACCATATAGTCAAGAAGAAGCCGCTTAAGGCTCGAATGCAGCACTGGATGCGATGAGGGTTTCTCTTTTGTCTGTTTTGCGTGAATATCTAATTATATATATTTCTAGGAATATATATATATATATATATATAGTTTTATGCATATGCATATCGTGTCCTTTATGTATATATCCTTTTATCTGTCTTTACCTTTTGTTTTGTACATCTTTTAATTTATTTATTATCTTTTTATTTATCCTTTTATTTATCTTTTTATCTACAAATATTTTTATTGATGCATACAACAAGGCTTTAACTTGTATATTTACACATTTAGTGGTATTAAGGAGCTAATAACACTACACATTTATATATATAATTATTTATTTAATTAATTAATTTATTCATTAGTATTATTAAGATTTGAACAAACAAAAAAAAGTTTTTGGTGCGCATCGCCGGGTGTATGTAAGGCCCGATGTAAGACTAAGAGAAGCAGAGCATGAATGCGGTAACTAGTAAAAGAAAAGAGTAAATAAAGATAAAATTATTATTTAATAATATAAAAATAAAAATAAAACAAATATTTAAAGATGAAAATAAAAGAGAGAAGAAAGGCGTAAATGCTGTGAGACCACTGGCTGTGCATTGCGGTGTATAGGCAGGTATAGTATTAATTAGATGTTTATATATATGAATTTTTCTGTTTTTTTCTTTTTATTTAATATTAAAAGGATATTTAAAACAATTAATTCATTGTTTTAAACATTTTCATCTCCGTTTCCTTACCGTTACATGCTACACAGACCAATGGTAAGCTAGCGAGAGCAGCAGCACAGCACTCGAGCTGCACATACACCTCAACAATATTCAGGTGTATGCGCAGCTAAACAACATCTGCATTTAAAAGAAGGCAGAAGCAGCAAAAGTTGTCTGCAGCGAAACTCTCAACTAAAGAGACAGCTGCCGTAACTTCAGATCCAGCTGCAGCAAGTGGTGCTGCAGCAGCAGCTGCTCTTGCTGCTGTTGCTGCTGCTGCTGCACTAGCAGCAACAGCAACAATATTCTCCTTGAATTCTGCAACAAGATGGAGACTCCTGCTGCAGCTCCCACAGCATTTGCTGCATCTGCTGGGGGCAGCACCCTCCGCACACACACACCAGCAGCAGCAGCAGCAGCAGCAGCAACAACAACAACAACAGCAGCACATAGACTAGGGAGCCCTCAAGCAGCAGAATGGCCATGCAGCAGGCACTTGAAGGGGCGGTCGTTCTGCTGCTTCCTCCGTCCTTGTCTGCTGCTAATAATTTCGAGTTGTTTGCTGCTGCAGCTGTCTCCCGCTGCTGCTGCTTTTGCTGCTGCTGCTGCTGCTGCTGAAGACACAGTTCCTGTGGGCTTCAGAAGCATCATGAGCACTCCAAGCAACAACAGCAGCAGCAGCAGCCTCAACAGCAGCAACAGCAGCATTCCCAGCATCCCCAGCAACAGCAGCATCAGCAGCAGCAACAGCAGCAGCAGCAGCAGCAGTTTTGTAAGTATGGAGTCTGCATTTTCTTCTGTTTTACAAGGCGATGCTCGCAGCTGCCCGTCTTCTCCTTCAACAACACCTGTCTCTCTGCGTCTGCTTTGTTATGCATTCATTTTTTACTCATTTGTTATTATACTTATTGCTAGCTGGCTGCTGTATAGGGCTTTGCTGTGGAGATATAGAATTAGGAGACAGAAACGAATTGTCTCTAATCGAAGCATCAGCAGCAACAGAAGCCCAGGCTCAAACCAGCTGCTGCAGCAGTCTGAAGCAGCAGCAGGAGCAGCAGCAACAACAACAGAAGCAGAGACAGAAACAGCAGCAAAACCTGCAGCAGCAGCAACAAAAACAACAAAAGAGAAGGAAGCTATATGCATGAGCCCTATAATAATGAGCAGGGGAGTGTGTCTGCAGCAATTTGCTGTCTCTCTTTCTATCATAGGTTGTTTAGTGTATGCATGTCTTGCTGCAGCAATACTTTTATCTGTGCTGCTGCCTTTTGCTGCTGGATTTGCTGCTAGCAGTCTGTCTCCTAATGTGTCTATCTTGTCTTTCTTTCCTGCTTCTGCTTATCAAGGTGTTCCTGGCTTTGCTGCTGCTGCTGCATCTCCATCTGCAGATGCTGCAGCATCAGCAGCAGCAACAGCAGCAGCAGCAGCAGTAGCAGCAAGCCCCGAGTGTGTAAAACTTCGTATATATATTTTTAGTGTTTGTTTTATCTGGTGTTTATCTTTTATGATTGTTGTTCATTTATTTAGAGATAAACTTTATAGGCTTCTTTACTCTCCTTCTTGCTTTCTACGCTGCTCTCACCTCCTCATACACAGCAGCAGCAGCAGCAGCATCAGCAGCAGCAGCAGCAGCAGCAAGGGGAAGGATGATGGTGCATTGGATTCGTTTGTTGTGTCTCCTTCAGGAGACAAGCAAATAGATGAAGAGACAGAAGTAATAATAAACAAAAATATTTATAAAGTTAAGAAAGTAGAAACAGATAGAACTGTAAACATAAATGGTGTCTGTTTAATCTACGATATAACGCAGGGATATTTTATATCTTTTGCTGCTGTCTACGAGAAGCAAGCAGCAGCAGCAGCAAAGACTCTAGCCTCTGCTGCAGCAGCAGCAGCTACTTCGCTGCTGCAGCAAGAGACAGGCGGAAGAACGGAGACACGTGGGGCCCCTGCAGCAGCAGCAAATACTACTAGGAGAGAAGAACAACAAACAGCAGCAGCAGCAGCAGCAGCAGCAGCAGCAGGAGACAGCAGCCTCTTAGCTGTCTTGCAAAGGCTTCTATTGTCTCCAAAAGAAGTAAAAAGGAGACAGCAGCTGCAACTCGGAAATGAAGGTTCGTGGGTGCTGCGAGGCGTCTCTTCATTATTTTCAATGTCTCTCTTTCAAGACGAATTCTATTTGCTGCTGCTGCTTGCCTTGTGGTATACATCATTTGCTGCTAACTACCTGCAGCTGCTGCTGCTGCTGCTGCTGCCCCTTTCAGAACTCATCTACGGTGTCTATATGCTCTCGCATGGAGAGCAGCAAATAGCAGCAGCAGTAAACAGAGACAGTTTTATACGCAATCATAGACAAACCCTCTGTCTCCGTCGAAGCAAACTATCTCCAGCAGCAGCAGCAGCAGCAGCAGCAGCAGCAGCAGATGGAGCAGCAGCAGCAGAAGAAGATGAAGAACCTTCCTTCGTGCTGCAGCGAATACCTGCACATGATCTTGTGCCTGGGGATTTGCTGCTGCTGCAGGAAGGAGACACCGTTGCTGCTGATTTGCTGCTGCTGCACGGGGCTGTCTCTGTCGATGAGGCTCAGCTAACAGGAGAGACACAACCTGTCCTCAAGGTCTCAGCAGCAGCAGCAGCAGCAGCAGCAGCAGCAGCACGAGGAGCAGCAGAAGCACCCGCAGCAGCAGCAGCAGCAGCAGCAGCAAAATGGGAGGGGAGCAGCAGAGACTTGCAGCAAGAAGCAAAGCCGACTGTTGATGCTCTGTCTCTTTCAGATGAATATTTGAGGTGTATATACAGCGACTCTCGAATTCTCTACTGCAGCAACAGCAGCAGCATAGAAGCAGAGATGTTGGTAGAGGGAGAAGACAGTTCTTTGCAGCAGCAGCAGCAGCAGCAGCAGGGGGTGCAGCTGCTGACATCGAAGGAGGTAGAGCAGCCTACAGAGCTGCTGCTGCAGCAGGGTTGCTGCTGGGGCCTTGTGGTTAGAAGAGGAGAGGAGACACATCGATCTCAGCTGCTGCAGCAGCTGCAGCAGGAGCCTTTGCTTCGTTTTAAATATGATATTCATTTTCCTTTTGTGCTGCTGCTAGTGACTGTCTTTGCTCTTATTTTAATCGTAATTCAAACACCGTTTACACGATCTGCTGCTGATGCTTTTCGGTTTGGTGTAGAGAAGCTGCTGCGTATGCTTCCGCTGTATCTCCCAGCTCTGTGGGGTCTCTGCTGCAGCCTCAACGCCCGCCGTCTCCCCAGCAGCAGCAGCAGCAGCAGCAGCAGCAGCAGCAGCAGCGGGAGGAGGGTAGGGGATAAGGGGGCGTATCGTGCTGCTGCAGTGATCCCCGGTTTGCTGCCTCTAGCAGCAAAAGTACACGTTGCATGTCTTGATAAGACAGGCACATTAACTAGCAGCGAGATGTCTTTGTTTGGTGTACATCCGGTGATAAATTCTTCATTTGTAGATTTAATTAGCAACAACAGAAGAAAAGAAGAAGAAGCAAACGATAGACAAAGACGAGACAACGAAGGAGACATCAGAAGCAGCACTTCCGCTGCTATACCCGTTCATGCAGACACAGAAACAAACCCCACAACAACGGGATCGGGATCGGGATCGGGATCGATGAGCTTAGTGCTGCGGCAGTGCCTTGCGTGCTGCAGTTCGCTGCATTATACAGCCCATGGCGTTGCTGAGTGGGTGAGACAGCAGCAGCAGCAGCAGCAGCAGCAGCAAGTAGGTGAAGGGGTTTATACAGGCGAGGAGCTGCTGGCAATATCACAGGCAGCAGCAGCAGCAGGAGGAGCAGCAGCAGCAGCAGCAGGGCCGTCTTATACTGCAGCAGATATTAAAGGCGCATGCATCGACAGAGAGTCTCTTTACTGCAGCGGTTATCAACTAGTTGAAGTCCCTGCTGCTGTTCTTTCTGAACGAGAAGACAAGCAGCAGCAGCAGCAGCAGCAGCTTCTTAGAGCATCAACCACTTGGGCTGCCCAACAGCAGCAGCAACGCAAGACGAGACAATTCCTAGTCCCCACAAAAGAGATGCAGCAGCAAGTGATGCAGCAGCAGCAGCAGGAGCAGAAGGGGGATGGTGCAGCAGCTGCTGCTAGTATGTTAGAGATTGTGGGGTCATATAGCTTAAAGCAAGACGGCGGGATAATGAGTGTGGTTGCGGTGGAGTGTACAGACACCGGAAGAGGGACTCGGGGGCCTAATAAAGGATTTGTTTTTTCTAGAGGGAAGTATGAAGACGTGATGAAAATATCAAGAAAGGAGACAACACCAAATGTTTATTTAAAGACAGCTGAAACGCATGCAAGACAAGGCCTTTATGTTATTGGGATCGCATATAGAGAATTAACCCAAGAGGAGCTCTCATTGATAAGTGGGACCGATGGGATCGGTGGGGTCGGTGGGATCGGTGGGATCGGTGGGATCGGTCGTCTCCCTCGCTCCCAAGTGGAGCAAAATATGTGCTGTCTCGGGTTGCTGCTGTTTAATAATGAAGTTCGGTGCGATGCTGCAGAGACAGTAGCAGCATTAACAGAGGGAGGCATTCGCTGTGTTATGATAACTGGAGACAGTCCGTACACTGCAGTGGCTGTGGGGAGACAAGCAGGGCTTTTTCGATCCCGATCCCGATCCCGATCCCCACAGGGACACATGGAAGATGAGGGTGAAGAGACAGACACCGAAGCAGAAAGAACGACGCCGCGGGGAACTGCAGCAACAGCAGCAGCAGCAACAGCAGCAGCAGCAGCAGCAGCAGCAGCACCGGTGCTGCTGGGGAGCCTTACATCTGAGGGAGAAGGTAGAGAAGCGGATGGCTTGCTGCTTGCTGCTGCTGATCTTCATTCTGTTCAATGGAGCAACATGGAGACAGGCGAAATAATCGATCCCTTTCGGGTGTATAGATCGGAAGAATTTAAACATTTGGCGGTAACTTTTGCTGCTGCACAAGTCCTCATGAAGACCCCACACTTCGATCCCGATCCCGATCCCGATCCCGATCCCGAAAGGACTCTTCTTTTGCAAGAAAAACATTCTCAGGCATCTACATCTTCTTCATTTTCATCTTTTTCTTCGTTGTTTGATTATTTGCTGCTCCGTATTGCGTTGTTCTCTCGTGTGTCTCCGATAGGAAAGAAGCTGCTGCTGCTGCAGTATCAGCAGCAAGGCCTTATAACATTAATGGCTGGAGACAGCAGCAACGACGCTCTGGCGTTGCAGCAAGCAGATGTTGGAGTTAGTGTGGGGCAGCTGCAGCAGCAGCATAATCCTTTAGCAATCCCTTTTGCTGTTATTGCACAGTCAGCTCCGCTGCTGCTGAGAAGAGACAGCAAAAGAGACAGGAGGAGACAACACCCCACAGAAGGAGACAGCTTCTTACCGCGTTCTTCAACGGAGACACATACACATTTAGAAGCGGGAAAACAACAGAAAGGAGACAAAATAGAAATAGGAGAGAAATCAATAGACTTAGAGACGTCAGCATGCTTGAAGGGTCTTGTAGATATTATAAATGTCGGTCGCTGCAGCCTAATTACAGCAATGACAATATATAAATTGCATATATCTTACGGTGTATTGGCGGCTATAGCTAGTTTGCTGCTAGTTATGCTGCAGTATAGTGGGGTTAATGTCTATGCTGGCCTCTTCTTAGATCTTGTTTGTCTCCTCGGTTTATCTGCTGCTCTACTCTTCTCTGTTCCTGCTGCAAAGCAACTGTCTCCTTTCTCTCCTCTCTCCTGTCCCTTCTCCCCAAGTATAATATCTGCTGTTCTTCTTCTTACTTCAGTAGACTTTGCTGCTCTCGTTACTCTCTTCTTAATCTTTTATTCACGCTTCCCGCCTCCTTGTATCTGGCTGCACGCCCACAGCAGCAACGGAGACACTACAGCAGCAACAGCAGCAGCTGCTGCTGCAGCAGCAGCGGGAGCGCCACAGGGAAGAGGAAGAGCAGCAAAAACCATGCAGCGGAGATACCGCAAACGGCTGCAGCAGCAACAGCAACAGCAAGAGCAGCAGCAACCGCTACAACGATATAGGCAAGGGAAGCAGCAGCAGCTGCAGCAGCAGCAAGAAGAGATCCAAACTGCTCAGCAGTATAGTGGGTTGCAGATGGAAGCAAAGGAGAGACAGGAAGAACAGCTGCAGCAGCGTCTGCGGGACAGAAACGGACTGCAGCAGCAGCAGCAGCAGCAACAGCAGCTTCTGCTGCTGCTGCAGCATGGCGCCTCCTTCCCTTCTGCGCGTCTCCTTAAAGCCTCTCTCTCTTCCCGAATGACTCCGAAGGAGACAGAAGAGATGCTGCTGCAGCATGCAGCACCAGCAGAAGCAGCAGCAGCAGCAGCAGCAGCAGAGGAAGAAGAGGATTTGTTTCTTGACTCAGATCCTTTGCTGCTGTACGAAGCAGCAGAACAGAAACGACAACTGTCTCCTTCAGCAGCAGCAGAAGGAATGGATATGTCTCTAAAAAGCAGCAACAGCATCTGGATGTCTCCTTCTTTCGCTCAAGAGACAGCAGCAGTAGGATCAGCAGCAGCACTATCAGCAGCAGCAGCAGCAGGAAAGGAGACAGCAGTCTGCAGCACAGAAGGACACGCCGAAGCAGGTCTTGTCTTTATTTGGACAGGAGTTTGTATGGTGCATGCAGCAATGTTATATCAGTGGGGCAACATATTTAAGCGCGGGAGGATAAGAAACTTTGTGCTGCTTCCTTTGTCGCTGCTGCTGCTGCTCTTCTTCATTATTATTTTGCTGCTGCCACCCAACCCCTTCTCTTGTGTCTTCAATGTAAACTGCACAGCGGAAGCAGAACAAAGCCTCAAGAGCAGCAAGGCTGCTCCTTTGCTGCATTTGATTGCAGCAGATTCAGCAGCAAGCACCCTCTACGACGCTGCTGCTGCTGCTACAGGACCAGCAGCAGCAGCAGCAGCACCAGCAGCAGCAACAAGAACACCTCGATTTCCTATTTTCCCTGTTGCAGCAGATTATGCTGCAGCAGCAGAAGAGCAGCAGCAAACGAATCGAGACCTGCTGCTGCAGGGGGCGAAGCAGATAAAGGAGACAGCAGCAAACAGCAGCCACGCTTGGAGTCAAGAAGAAGGAGACACATGGAGCTCTGGTTTTGCTGCGCTGCTGCTGCTTGTTCTTGCTGCTGCTTGTCTTATTAACTCTTTTATTCAACTCGTCTGTCTCCACTTCAAAGACTTTCAGCGCTGGTGCAGCAGCAAATGCAGCAAAAGGAGACAAACCAGTGAAGCCCTCCCTCTAAACTAAAACAAACAAACAAACAAACAAACAAACAAACAAATAAATAAATAAATAAAACAAATAAACAAGCAATTAACACAAACAAAAGTATAAACTGTTTGTTGCATTGTAATAATAATAATAATAATAGTAATAATAATAATAATAATAATAATATTATTATTATTATTATTATTTATTATAACATCCAACAGCATGCAGCCCGATGTTAGAGCGACCAAGCGTCATTATAGCAGCTGGAGATGCTGCAGAAGCAGCAGCAGCAGCAGCTGCTGCTGCTGCTGCCGCAGAGGCTGCAGCAGCAGAAGCAGGAGCTGGTGCACTACAAGCAGCAGTTGGAACAGTAGCAGCTGCAGCTGGAGCTGCAGCAGCTGCGGCTGCAGTTGCAGCAGCAGTAGCAGTTGGAGCTGCAGCGGCCGCGGCTGCAGCAAAAGTAGCAGCAGCAGCAAAAGTAGCAGCAGCAACAGCAGTAGCAGCTGCAGCAGCAGTAGCAGCTGCAGCAGCAGTAGCAGCTGCAGCAGCAGTAGCAGCTGCAGCAGATGTAGCAATGGAAGCAGAAGCAGCAGCTGAAGCTGCTGCAGCACGAGTTGGCTTTGCTGCAGCTGCTGCAGCTTATTGGAGCGACAGCAACAGCAGCAGCAAACATCTGCAGCTTCAAATCTTTTACTTCCCTTTGCCTCGCGGGAGGCTCCTCGCCTCTCATCATGCCGCACCTAGCTAGCTACCTACCTACCTAGCTAGCCAGCTAGCTAGCTAGCAACCTAGCTACCTAGCTAGCTAGCTATTTAGACAGCTAGCTGTAGACAAAGCGCCAAGCTATACACAGCCTTGTACGCTACCTTCCACAAGCTAGCTAGCTAGCTACCTACCTACCTGCCTAACTAGTTAGCTAGTTAGCTAGCTAGCTAGCTACCTACCTACCTACCTACCTAATTAGTTAGCTGGCTAGCTAGCTGGCTTGTCTGTTTTCTACTTTGCTGTTGTCTTTTACTTTTACTTTTTCTTCTGCCTCTTCCTTATCTCTAACTTTATCTTTATCTCTATCTCTATCAGTATCTTTATATATATATATATATATATATAATGATACTGATATTTAGATTTACGGTTTATATTTATATTTATATTTATATTTATATTTATATTTATATCTATATATATTTATATATATTTATATTTATATTTATATATTTATATTTATATTTATTTAAGTTTGTTTTAAATAAAAGGAGTGAAGCCAGCCCAGGCTCTGCCTATCACATTTGGGTCTGAAGCAATTTCGAGGAGACACTTTGCTTGCTCTTCACAATTTATTAAACACCCCTTCAAACCCTGCTGCTGCTGCTGCTGTTGCTGCTGCTGCTGCTGCTGCAGCTGCTGCAGCAGAGCGAATCGGGCCCTTGGTGGGTTGCTGCCTATCACTAGGGAGTGAAGAATTGAGGCTGGGCGTTCAGCAGCAGCAGAGACATACGGCTGCAGCAGAGACACCACAGCAACAGCAGCAGCAACAGCAGCAGCAACAACAGCAACAGCAGCAGCAGCAGCAGCAGCAGCAGCAGCAAGGTTGCACACAGCATATCTTCCAGTTGCTGCTGCATAGAAAATGCTTTAAAAAGCGTTATAGGGGGCCCCTGATGTAAGTAGTTTATAGCTGTTGTTTTTGTTTATTTGTTTTACCTCCTTATGCATTTTTAATAGGTCAATAGTTATAAGAGAAGGATGCTCCCCTTGGAGTTTGCGTCGGAGAGTAGATAGAGCAAGATGCGTAGCTGCCTCAGCCTCTCCCTCTCTGCTGCTGCTGCTGCTGCTGCTGCTGCTGCTGCTGCTGCTGTCTCCTCCTTCTCTTGAGTGTGGGGCCCACAGAGACGCTTCAGATCTGTCTAGCGGCACCGTTGCAGCTGCACTTAAGAGGGAGATTTGTAGCGACGTTGCGGAGACACCTGGGGAGGCGATCCCGGAGACGATCCCAGGGACGATCCCAGGGACGATCCCCAGCGCTGCCTCGCCTCCCTCTCTCCAGGCTGCAGCTCTCCTCCTCGCAGTCTGTACACACCCCACACAGAGCAGCAAAGTACTGTAGCATGAAAAAGCATACGCATGCAAACGCTTTCCGAGCTGCTGCTGCAGCTGTTTCTGCAGCAGCAACTGTTGCAGTAGATGCTGCTAAAGCAGCAGCAACTGCAGCAGCAGCTGTCTTCTCTACCAACTCAATCTTCTCTCCCTACGCTCTTTGTGGCAGCAAATATGTTGAGAAGGCGTGGAGATGCCTTGCTGCTGCTGCTTCTGTTGCTGCTGTTGCTGCTGCTGCTGCTGCTGCTGCTGTGTAGCTTACTGTGGGGTATACAGCTGAGGGGTTCGTAGTAATAAACATCTCGACTGCTGAATGCAGAAATTCTGCTTCAGAGCGCAGACACTCCAACGCCTCCGCGAGGCGGTATTGAAGCAGCCCCAAACCGCCAGCAGCCCATGCATGCATTGCTGGTGCTGCTGCTGGTGCTGCTGCTGCTGCTGCTGCTGCTCGTGCTGCTGGTGGTGCTGCTGCTGGTGTTTTATCTGCTGCTACTGCGGAAACCAGGCCGCTGCCGCTCTCACTGCCACTGCCGCGGCTGCTGCTGCTACCTTTGCTGCTGCTGTTGCTGCTGCTGCTGCTGCTGCAGGAGTTGAAGAAAGCAGACTGCAGCAGGGAGTAGCAGCGCGCCCCAGGAGGCCCCACAACACGGAGGAGACAGGGAGATAATCTAAAGGGGGCTATCTCAGGCACTGGCAGTCCGTACACCGCAAAGTCGAACGCATACCCAAAGTCAATGTCTAGACACTGCACACAGCAGCAGCAGCAGCAGCAGCAGCAGCAGCACAAGCAGCAGCAAGAGCAAGAGCAGAAGCAGCAGGGACAACATCAGAAGCAACAGCAGCAAATGCAGCAGCAGAGGCAGGAGCAGCACCAGGAGCAGCAGCAAAAGCAACAGTAGAAGCAGAAGCAGAAGCAGCAGCAAAAGCAGCACAAGAAGCAGCAGCAGCAGCAGAAGAAGAAGGTACGGAAGCCTGTAAAAGTCAGAAAGAAGCTAAACCCTTGCAGCTAATTGGTGTCTCCTTGTTGTTTGTCTCTTTCTGCTTTGAGTGTCTCGTCGTCTTTAGGGTTTAGGGTTTAGGGTTTAGGGTTTGTTGCTGCTGCTGTTTGCTGCAGATGTCTCCTTTTATGTTTGCTTGCCTCTCCTGTGTGTACAATAAGGAGACAGTTGCTGAGGTGACGATCCCCGACTCCCAAGCAATACCCCACAGCAGCATTTGCTGCTAAGGAGACGGTGAAGTGTCTCCGCATCTCCATCAGCTCGCTGCTGTCTGCTGCAGCAGCAGCCAGACACCGCAGCAATGCATCTGCGGGAGCAGCAGGGGGCCCCCGTGGCACTCCCTTGTTGCTGCCGCACGCGCAGCAGCACCAGTTCCTGCTGCTGCTGCTGCAGGGCGGTTGAAGGTCTGTTCGTCCTGCTGCTGCTGTTGTTGTTGTTGCTGCTGCTGCTGCTGCTGAGGTGTCTGTGCAGGTCTCCGCTAAGTGTACACACTCCCTAAAAACTTCTTCTACTGCAGCAGCGGGCAATTCAAAAATCTTTGCCCACACATCTGCTATTTGAACCTGCCGAGTTGCTGCTGCTGCTGCTGCTGCTGCTGCTGCTGCTGCTGCTGGTGCTGCTGCTGATGCTGCTGTTGGTGCTGCTGCTGGTGCTGCTGCTGATACTGCTGCTGGTGCTGGTGCTGGTGTTGTTTCAGCAGCACCACCAGCAGCGGTATCCGCAGCAGCAGCAAGATTTGCAGCAGCAGAAGGACGAGAAGCAGCAGCAGCAACATCAGCAGCAGCAGCAGCAGTCATGTCTCTAAGAAAAGCAGCATAGCGTTTAGATGCTGCAGAGGCCCCCAGCGGTTTGCTGCAGTAGAGTTCACTTGCTGCTAAAAGGGGACAGCTGCCTTCAACCCACTCAATAACACCATGAGCAGCAGAAAGAGACAGCACCCCGTACGAACGGAGACACAAACCTCTAGCAGCAGATGCAGCAGCAGATGAGGCGCCTCGCAGTCCCCCCTGTATCCGCAAGCAAACGGAGACAACTGCTGCTGATGATGATGTTATTATGCTGATATACATCTTGTTTAACTATTTATTTATTTATTTATTTATCTGCATATATATATATTTATATTTATATTTATATTTATATTTATCAATACGTTTCAGTACTTCTATGTATATACACATATAATATATAATATATATATATATATATATATATATATTACATATATGCCTGTTGCATGCACATGCAGCCATTAACCTGGAAGCAGCAGCAGCAACAACAACAACAGCAGCAGCAGCAACACCAGCAGCAGGATAATCACCAGCAGCAGCAAGAGCAGCAGAGAGCAGCAACAACAGCAGCAGCACATTCTCACCAGCAGCAGCACCGCCGCAGCAGCACTAGCAGCAGACCTAGCAGCAACAAGAGCAACAGCAACAGCAGCAGCACAAACTAGCAGCAGCAGCAACACTAGCAGCAGCAGCAGCAGCAGGAGGAGGCGTATAGTATCTCACTATTTGCGTGAGTATCATTCTTATTGCTTGAATAAAATGTTCTTGCTGCAGTCTGTCTGCATATTTAATTAAAATATATCTCTTTACTCCGTCGCTTTCAAACAAAGACAAACAAACACCGCCTTCCGCAGAAGGCACCCGCACCGCCTGCAAATAAATAAATAAATAAATAAATTAATTAATTAATTAATTAATTAATTAATTAATAAATTAATAAATAAATAAATGTGTATGTATGTGTATATATATATAAATATGTATATGTATATGTATATATATATATATATATACGTATATGTAGATACATACATACAGCTAGATGAGTATAAACAAACATAGATATAGACATAAACATATATATATATATACAGATATATATGTATATATATGCAGATAGATAGACAGATATATATATATATATATATTATATTATATACTCATATATAGACAGATATATATATATATATTATATACTCATATATACACAGATATATATTATATATATAATATATATATATTATATATATATTTAGAGATTAAAATAATATAAATGTGCGTATGATGAAAGTGTCTCACGCGTTCAGCGAAGGAGACAATTTGTTTTGTCTCTGCTGCAGCTGTGTTGCAGTTTGTCTCCTGAAAGGGGACAGGCAGCAGCAGCAGCGGAGAGGTGCTGCTGCTGCTGTCTCCATAAGGAGACAAAACGGAGACACTTGGCTGCCACGAATAGCTGCAGCAGCAAATGCAGCATACGCATGCAAAGGAGACAGCAATCAAAGACACACGCACTGGCTTGCTCTAGCAGCAAAGAAACACCTGGGCTCCTTGCTGCTGCTGCTGCTGCTGCTGCTGTTGCTGTTGCTGTTGCTGCTGCTGCTGCTGTTGCAGGTGCATGACCTGCAGCTGCTGCCGTCTACCACCAGCTGCAACGAGTTGACAGCAGCAGCAGCAGCAGCAGCAGAAGCAGCTGCAGCAGCAGCAGGAGAAACTCAGGTATCTCAAGTGTCTCCTTTCTCACTCTGCTAGCCATGGAGACACCTCAGACAGGCGAAGGCTTCCGTGTCTCCTGCAGCCTCCTGCTGCTGCTGCTGCTGTTGCTGCTTCTGCTGCGGAGTGCTGCGCTGCTTCCCTTGCGATGTCTCTTAACAGCAGCAACACCTCCTTAACTGGTAGCAGCAGCAGCATCTCTGCTGCTGCTGCGATCGTCAGGTTGCTGCTAGGCGAAGGAGACCCCTCAGTTAACCCCCTAACTTTGCAGCAAATAAACTGAAGGCAGCAGCAGCAAAGCAGCAGCAGCAAAGCAGCAGCAGCAAAGCAGCAGCAGCAAAGCAGCAGCAGCAAAGCAGCAGCAGCAACGCAGCAGCAGCAAGAACACAGCAGCAGCAAAGCAGCAAACAATGCAGCTATGGTGCCCCTTCACTCTTTTGCTGCACAGGTGTCTCCTTGCATATACAAATAAATAAGCGAGGCCAAAGGAGACAGAAATAAAGACATAAGTTATTGTGTTTATAATAAATAAATATATTTAAATATAATTTTATCTCTAAGTGTAAATATATATAATTCTATCCACATTAAGTACATCTACATAAAAGACAAAATAATAATTTGTGAAAGGAGACAGAAGACAAGACAAAAGGAGACAGAAGACAAATGGAGACAGAAGACAAAAGGAGACAAAAGATAAGAGACAAAAGATAGGAGACAAGAGACAGAAGACAGGCGGAGAGAGGAGATAGAAGACAAAAGGAGACAGAAATCAAGAGGAGACAGAAGATAAAAGACAACTAACAGAAGACAAGAGGAGACAGAAGATAAAAGGAGACAGAAGACAAGAGGAGACAGATGACATGAGAAAACAAACAGAAGACAAGAGGAGACAGAAAATAAAGGAGACAGGAGATGAGAGGAGACAAAAGACACGAGGAGACAGAAGATAAAGGAGACAGAAGACAAAAGGAGACAGGAGACACCTCAGCTGTGTCTCACTGTCTTCATATGTGCAGCAAATCGCCGCAGCTGTATATTAATTTTGTCTCCTAGCACTTCATCTCTCCCCAGCAGAACAGCAGCATTAGCAGCAGCGCTCCATAGAGACAGCCACTTTGCTGCAGCAAAAGGAGGCAGAAGCTGTCCCTGCAGCAGCAGCAGCAGCAGCAACAGCAGCAGCAGCAGGTGAGCAGCTCGCATATATCGCCCTCAGGCAAGCAGCAGCAATTGTCTCCTTTCTCACCAGAGGCACCGAGCTCTCCTCTCTCAGTTTGCTGTCTCCTACTGTCTCCTCCAGCAGCTCAAGCAGCGGCTGCAGCAGCAACTGCTGCAGCTGCTGCTCCGGCTGCTGCAACAGGCGACACGCTGCAGCAAACGGAGCTGCTAAGGGAGCTAAGCGCAGCGCTTGCGCACGCAGCAACTTAAACAACTCTACAGCACGTGCAGCAGCAGCAGCATCAGCAGCACCTGCTGCAGCAGCAGCAGCAGCAGCCTGATCTCCGTGAGCTGTCAGAAGCCCCTTGCTGCCTGCTGAGGCCTTCCTGAGGGTAGTGGAGATGGCTGTCTGTAGGAGACAAACAAAGACAGCAGCAGCAGCAGCAGCAGCCACAGTTGCATTTTTCTGCATGCACCTTAACGCAGCAGCAGGAGCAGCATTTGCCTGCAATTATCTTAAGACAGCAGCCGCAGCAGGAGTAGCAGAAGCAACCGCAACAGGAGCAGGAGCAGCAGCAATAGGAGCAGGAGCAGCAGCAGCAATAGCCGCAGCATCAGCAGCAACAGAAACAGCAGCAGCAGTAGCAGCAGCGGCAGCAGTTGACGGCCTCTGAGTTTAATGTCGGGGTTTGCTGTCTCCTTACTTCAAATGCATGAACAGCATCATGCGGGTTTGCTGCAACAAACTGCTGCAGCAGCGGGAGAAGTGCGCTGGTGATACAGCCTGAGGTGTCTGTGGAGATGAAAGATAAGAGTTGATGTATATACACCCGAAGTAGAGGGAAGGGTATTATATTAATCAGTCTCTGCAGTCTACTTTCTAATGCTGCTGCTGCTGATGTTGATGCTGCTGCTGCTGATGCTGATGCTGATGCTGATGCTGATGCTGATGCTGATGCTGCTGTTGATGCTGCTGCTGCTGCTGCTGCTGCAGTTGAAGTAACGGGCCCACTAAAGACAAGGCGCTGCTTCTTTTTGCATGCGCCTGAAGCCTCAGCACAGAGCAGCAGCAAATCAGGAATCAAAGCCAAGCTCCTTTTGCTGTATTTGCTGCTGCTGCTGCTGCTGCTGCCTTCTGCTGCTGCCAACTCCGCCACCAGGCAGCAGTACAGCCAAGCCACTGCAGGAATTGCTGCTCTTGCTGATGCTGCCGCTGCTGCTGTTGCTCTTGCTGCTGTTGCTGTTGTTGCTGCTACTGGCAGCGCTGTGTCTCTGGTGTTTGCTGCTGTCTCTTCTTCTGCATGCAGCAACTGAAGTATTTTTTTTGCGAGGACAGCGCATCGCCAGAGACACTTTGATCGATTATGCACACTGATAAGGAAAGCAGCAGCTCCTCCATCTGCTGCTGCTGCTGCTGCTGCTCCTGTTGCTGCTGTTGCTGCTGCTGCTGCTGAGGGTGGCTCGTAGAGCTGCTGTTGAATTGCAGGCCTAGTGTCTCCTTTGGCGATATGGGTGTAGGCGCTGTCTATACACCTCAGAGCCTCCTCAGCCCCTCTCAGGAGGCCCCCGCTGCTGCTGCTGCTGCTGCTGCTAGGTGAGGATATGCTGCGCTGCAGCTCGCGGAGTAAGGCACTGTGGCAAGAGAGTTGGAGACAAAAAAGGAGACAGGCTGTCTCTTCGCTGGTAGCCTCACAAGCTGCAGGAGCCCCTGAAGCAAGAGACTGCCAGTACTGCTGCTGCTGCTGCTGCTGCTGCTGTTGCTGCTGTTGCTGCTGCACAAGGCGCAGCAGCTGCTGCGCCTTCACCGTAGCGTTGCTGCTGCCTCCCCCGGCGTGTACACGCAGCTCACGAAGCTTCAGCTTAATGATGGTGCGAAATAGAGGGAGGTCTCTTAAAGACAGCATTTGCTGCTGCTGCTGCTGCTGTTGCTGCAGCACCTGCTGCAACAGCAGCGAGGCGGTGCTCAGCCCTTCTGGGAGTTTTGCGAGTTGTCGCGCCGTGTGTGCTGCAGCGCAGCAGCAAATAAAGCAAAGTGTCTCCTCTTTCTTTTGCTGCTCTTCTGCTCTCTCCACAGCCGCTGAAGGAGACGCCTTAGCGCTGCAGCAAAGTGAAGGGTCACCCCCCTGCTGCTGCTGCTGCTGCTGCTGCTGCTGTGCTGCAGCAAAGGCTGTCACTGAGAGCAAGGTGTCTAGACAGGTCTCTAGGGGGGCCCCTACAAGAGAACGGGATAGGAGGGGCCCCCTGCCTCTAGCAGGTGCTTTTGCTGCTGCTGCTGCTGCTGCTGCTTCCTGCAGCAAGAATGCATGCAGCTGCTGCTCTGGATTTGCTGCGGTGGCTGCCTCAAGGCAGCGAGACAAAAAGAGAGACAGAGACAAACGAGAGATGGCAGAGCTTAGCAGCGCAGCAGAAGCAGCAGCAGAAGAGCAGCAGCAGCAAGCAGCAACAAGACGTGAGGCAGCAGCTGTCCCTTGCTGCAGCAGCAAAGAAGCCTCCAGCTGTCGCCCTTGTGCTGCTGCATGCACAGACAGCAGCTGCTGTACAACAACCCCACCCAACCCCACACCAACGAAAACAGATTTCTTTGCATTAAGCGGACTTGTAAGCCTGCAATACGCAAACAACAACAAACCCCTAAACCCTAAACCCTAAACCCTAAACCCTAAACACCTAGACCGTAAACCCTAAACCTTAAACTCGAAACCCTAATCTGGATATAAGCCCTAAGCCCTAAGCCCTAAACCCTAAACCCTAAACCCTAAACCCTAAAGGCGAGCTCCCCGTCATTTGGGGTTAGGGTATCTGTCTCTTGTGTCTGATCTGTGTCTACTCTGCTGCAGCAGGATTAGGGTTTAGGGTTTAGGCGGCTTTAGGGCTTAGCAGAGGCTAGAGGATTAGTGTAGTGGTGCTGCAGCAGATAGCTGCTGCTGCAGTCAGGGCTAACAGAGTAATCCTCTCTAAGAAAGAAGCAGCTGCAGCAGCAGCAGCAGCAGATGGGTGTTGCTGCTGCAGCTCTAGAGCAACAGCAGCGCGAACAACACATCCGCTGTCTCCTTGCAGGCTGTGCTGCAGCAGTGTCTCCTCGCGGGCTGTCTCCACTGGGTAGGGGGCCCTCGGGTCTCCTCCTCCCTCACTCCTGCTGCTGCTGCTGCTGCTGCTGCTGCTGGTGTTACTGCCTGGAGGCCCGCAGCACAGCAAAGGGGCCCCCAACTGCAGCAAAGGCTCCCACCTGCTCGCAAGGAGACACTCGAGCCAACTCCCCCCTCATGCAGCAGCAGCAACAGCAACAGCAACAGCAGCAGCAGCAGCAACAGCAGCAAAAGCAGCAGCAGCAGCAGCAGCAGCAGACCCCAAGGCACTACTGGGACGCGAAGAGACACCTGAAAGAAGGATTGCCTCCCTCTTCGCTCTAACCAAGCAGAGAAGGAGACAACCAATTGCAGCAAACAACAGCAGCAAAGAAGTATAAGGCCTACTGCATCATCCGCTGCAGCGCCTGCAGCTCCGCCTCTCGCAGCAGGGGCTTCAACTCTGTCTCTGTCTCTGTGTCTGTCTCCTTTTCAGTCTCCTCTTCCTTCTGCGTCTGTCTCTGCAGCTCAGGGGTCCCCATTAAGCTGCTGCTGCTGCTGCTGCTAATGCTGTCTCCGCTTCGTCTCCTCATGATAGCCAACTTGCTGCTGCTGCTTCCCCCTGCTTGCTGCAGCAGCAAACTTGCTGCTGTCTCTTCGCTGACGCAGCGACAGAGGGAGAGGAGTTGTATGGTGCTGCGCTGCCATTCAAACTCTCCGAGGTCCCTGTACACCCGATATAAGGAAATAAAATAAGGACGCAGCTTCCTGCTCACAGCTTGCTCCTGCTGCTGTTGCTGCTGCTGCTGCTGCTGCTGCTGGAAGCCCGCCAGCAGCCCGCGCTGCTGCATGCACGTCAACTCTTCTAGCAGCGGCAGAGCAGCTCCGAGTGTCTCCTTTTCCTGAGCCCAAGCCACCAACTCTGTTGGGGAGATACGGCTCCAATCTGCTGCTGCTGCTGCTGCTCCTGCTCCTGCTGCTGCTGGGGGGCTGAGCAGCAGCGCCTCGTGGGTAAGCCGCATCAAAAAGGTCAGGAAGAGACTGTCTCCGCTGCGGTCCCTCACGCATCGTTCTAGAGCTTGTCTTGCTGCTGCACCCAGCCCCAGCACGTCTACTGGTGCTGCTGCTGTTGCTGCTGTTGCTGCTGCTGCTCCAGAAGAAAGCAGGGGGACCCCTTCTTTGTCGCCTGGGGCTTGATGTGCATGCAGCAGCAGCAGCAGAAACTCCTGAGTGAACGTTGGGCTCAGCTGGCAAGCCTTGTGAAGCAGCAGCAGCAGCAACTCAGGGCCCCCTTCTCCTTCGAAAGTGTCTCCTTCGGGGCCCCCTGGGGGCCCCCTCTGCATCATAGCTGTCTCCTCGGAGGCAGGAAAAAGATTCAGGTGTCTCTGCAGCAAACGACTGCCCCGTTTGCTGCTCCTCTGTTGCAGCGCAGCAGCTGCTGCAGCGCCACTTATGTGTCCCCTCGCTTGTTTCAAGATGTGGGGCCCCACGTGCATTGCTGCTAGATAAAGTTGAGGAGACACTTCAGGCGCCCTGTCTCCTTCGCTTAAACTCAGAGTATATGCAGCAGATCCGAGGTAGGGGGCCCCCCTCCCTAAAGTAAAGGGCTGTCTCCCTGCGAGCGAAGCCACCTCAGCAGCTTTTAGAGATAACAAAGAAAAGGAGACAGTCTCCTCTCCCTTTAACACCCCACACTCCCTGTTGGTTTGCTGCTGCTCTGCAGCAGCAACATCTCCTAAGAGACAGGAAGGAGGGGCCCCCTCTATGCTGCTGGAGAGACGAGAGGAGACCCCACCAGAAAATAAACAGGCAGCAAGAGAGGCGAAGGAGACAAATTGTGGGGTGTTACTGTTCTGCCCTTCGATCCCCACAATCCCGCTCCCGCTCCCGATCCCGATCCCGATCCCACGGGTCCCTGAAGGGCGCTGCTGGGGCTGATGAGGGTATAATACAGCAGCAGCAAGGAGACGCAGCATGTGGGGTGCTGCTGCTGCGTCTCCAACGAGGCCCCCAGACAGCAAAAAGCTTATACGCTCTCGGGGCCCCTCCGGCAGCCCCCCTTCCCTTATACACCACAGCAGCTGTCTCCTCTGCAGCGCAGAGTCTCCTCCCAGCGTCCCCAGCATAAATGATAACAGCGTCGGGCTCTCAGCATATGCCTGTCAGCAGCAGCAGCAACAACAAACGTAGCAGCAAACGTAGCGGGAAACGTAGCAGCAACAGCAGCAAACGTAGCAGCAATGTAGCAGCAAACGTAGCAGCAAACGTAGCAGCAGCAACAGCAGCAGCAGACAACAGCAAGGGAGCAGCTATATGCGTGTGCATGCATGCATTGAGGTGTCTCCTTTGGGGTGTCTGCGCAGGTGGGCTTTGTTCTGCAATATTATATTCTTTTTCTTTCTCTGTTTTGTGGTGCTGCAAGTGCCTGCTTAAGAAGGAGACAGCTACTGCTGAGTAGAGCAAATAAGCAGCAGATGATAAAATAAAAAGGAGACAGAATGTATAAAGGAGGCGCTCACCAGTGACTGAGAACGAAGACAGACACAGAGATCAAACAACTGTCTCCTTATCTCTCCGTCTTTAGGGGGCCCCCTAAGGAGACAAGATAACCCTTCGAGGGCCCCCAGCAGAGTATCAGAGGGGCCCCTCTTATTTAAGAGCCCCAGCAGCAACTCAAGAGACACCCGCAATATCCAGCTGTCTCTGTCTCTGTACCGCAGCACAACACAAAACAACCCCACATGCAACATGCACTTGCTGCTGTCTGCTGCTGCGTGCTGCTGAACTTGCTGCTGCTGGCTGCTGCATCCTTGCCGCTGTGTGTTGCTGCCTGCTCCAGCTCGTTGCTGCATGCTGATAATTGCTGATTCTTGCTGCTGCATGCTGCTGCTTTCTGTTGCAGCAAGGAGACAGCAAGCTTCGTGCTGCGTCCGTCTCCTTAAAAGGAGACAGCAGCAAAACAGCAGCAGAGACTGCAGCAGCAGGAGACTCAGCTCACCCCTCGGGGCTAAGAAGACAGCCCCACAGTCCCTCAAGTGCATGCAGCAGCAAATCAACAGATTCTTCCTGCCACTGCTGCAGCTTCTCCTCAGCTGTCTTTGCATGCGCAGCAACCGCAGCTGCTGCTGCTGTCCCTGCTGCTGCTGCTGCTGCTGCTGCAGTGGCCCCTAAGACAGGGGATTGCTCATCACCGAAGGCAGCCATAAGGACTGCAGCGCCAGGGGCATTTGCTGTCTCTGCTGCTACGTTGCAGCAGCAAACTGCTTTAGCTGCTGCAAGGAGGTTTGCTGCTCTTCGTGCCTCTCGCCTTTGCTGCTTGGCGCCGCTGCTGCTGCCGATACTGCTGCTGCTGCTGCTACCGCTGCTGCTGCTGCTGCTCTCTGAAGCAGCAACAACAGCAGCAGCAGCAGCTGCTGCTGCTGCTGCTGCAGTGCTTCCCAGCAGCTGCTGCAGTGAAGAAAGGAGACAGGAGAAGGCGCGGCGAGGCAAGGAATCAACACTCCCCAAGAAGAAGAGGGGCTGTCCTCTTGCTAGAGCAGCAGCACATGCAGCAAAGCGCTCATCATAATTAAACGAGTACATCAGCAGCTTCTGTTTGTCTCTTCTTTGCTTCTCCAGAGCAACTGTCTCCTTAGAAGATACTCCAAGGGGGGAACGGGCCTCGCTGTCTCCTGCGGAATCCCTTGCAGCAGCACCTCCAGCAGTGCCTGCGCCTGCAGCTGCAGCAGCAGCAGCAGCAGCAGAAGCACGTGAGGGGGGCCTCACAGAGACGCAGCCGCAGATAGCTGGGGGCCTCCCTTTAGTTGCTGTAGCTTCTTCTGCTGCATGCAGCTGCAGCAGGCGGCGGTGGCAAGACCTAAGAAAGGCGAGTCCCGCTGTCTCTTGTTGTTGTTGCTGCTGCTGCTGGCGCCCGGCTGGGGAGGTTTGAGGGTCTCTAGGTGATGCAGCAGCCCCAATCACTCTGCTGTCTCCTTCTCTACCGTCTCCTGTCTCCTCCTCTGCAAGCTGAAGAGGGAATACACCCAAAAGGCTGCAGCAGACAGTCGCCGACTGTACAGCCACCGCAGAGACAGGAAAGAAGAGGGCCCTGGAGACAGCTAGCAGCAAGTTCTTGTTGCTGCAGCACACGTAGCAGCAGCAGACAGCAAAAGCAGACGCAGCATCAACCCAAATCAGAGACACAATCACGGGATACTCGAGGGGGTTCCCCCGGGGGCCCCCCTTGAACCCCCTAAGGGCCCATTAAGGGCACCTAAGGGTCCTTTAAGGCCCTCTAAGAGCCCCTCAAAGGCCTCTAAAGGGGACCCTAAAGGGGCCCCAAATGGACCCCTAAAGGGCCTCTAAAGGGGCCCCTTATGAACCCCTAAAGGGCCCATTAAGGGGCCCCAAATGGGCCCCTCAAAGGCCTCTAAAAGGGCCCCTAAAGGGCCCCTAAAGGGGCCTCAAGTGGGCCCCTAAAGGGCCCCTAAAGGGGCCCTAAAGGGGCCCCAAGTGGGCCCCTAAAGGGCACCTAATAGAAGGATAAAGGGTCCCTAAAGGGCCCCCAAAAGGGGCCCTAATAGAAGGGTAAGGGGTAAGACAGCGTACCAGAGTATGCGGGTGTAGGGGCCTCCTTTAAGTTGCAGTGCTGCGAAGTGTCTCCTTTCAAGGAGACAGAGACACTCGAGGAGGGCGAGGCCCCCAATACGAAAGCGAGCTGTCTCCTCTACGCTGCGTAAGCCTTCATAGGTGAAGAAGGGAAGCAGAGGCAGCTGCAGCAGCCGCTGCTGCTGCTGTTGCTGCTGCTGCAGCAAAGTAGCACCACGACCACCAAGAGACCCCCCAGATGAGACGACAGAAACAGAAGAGAAAGTGTCTCCCTCCAGCCGCATGTGCAGCCGTTCAAGTAAGGCCCCAACGAGCATCAGATTCAGCCTGCAGAGACAGCAGCAGCAGCAGCAGCAACAACAGCAGCAAAGACAATAATTGAAAGCAGACGGAGTCTGAACATGGGCACAAAAAGGCCTCAGGCATCCTCCCAGCGCGTATTAGCAGCAGGAGCTGCAGCAGCAGCAGCAGCAGCAGCAGCATCAGCAGCACCAGCAGCATCAGCAGCAGAGGCAGGAGCCTCGCTCGAAAGAGACAACAGTACACCCCAAAGGGGACTGCCGCTGTGCCGCTTACACACCTCATAGACTGAAAAGTAATACAGATATATACGCATATGCATAGATATATATAATATATATAATATATGCAATAAAAATAAAATATATATAATATATATAATATATTCAATACATACATAATACACATATAATGTATATACATATCCAATATCCATAGAATACATAATATATATAATATATACAAGGTATAGAAAATATATAATATAATATAATATACATATATATAACAGATATAATATAAGATTATAAATATATATATATATGTTTATATAGAGGGGGAAAGGTATAGAAGAGCTCACTTGTGTGTATGTGCATCTGCACTCGTAGACAGCCGGACAAGTGTCTCTGCAAATGCAGCAAGTCTTGCTGCTGTTTGCGGCTGCAGCCGCTGCTGCTGCAGCTGCTGCTGCTGCTGTGGGTCTGCTTCAGAAGAAGCAAGAAGTCCTTTGGAGACAGCGGAGGTCGCCGGCTGCTGCAGCCACTGAAGCAGCAGCAGAGCTGTGTCTCTGCAGCAGCAAGAAGTAAACGCAAGGAGACAAAACAGCAAAAGGACACACTTGCATGAAGCAATGAGCAGCACGGAAGTGCGCAAAGAATTCGCCTGCTGCTGCTGCTGCATCTGATGCAACTGCTGCTGCAGTTCCTGCAGCTCCAGCTGCACCTACTGCTGCTGCTTATGCTGCTATTGCTGCTGCTATTGCTGCTGCTGCTGCTGCTACTGTTGATGCTGCTGTTGTGGCTGCCGGTGAGTGTGCTGGTGCTGCTACTCCTGCTGCTGCTGCTGCTACTGCTGCTTGCAGCCTCCTTAAGTGCTGCTGTAGGAGGCCCGCAGCAACGCAACATGCTGCTGCTGCAGGGGAGACGATCCGCTGCTTGGTGGGTTTGGGTGTACAGTACATACACCAGGGTTGTGGGGTCTCCTTTGGGGTGTATGCTCACCTTAACCAGTAATGCAATCGCTTAGCTCCAGCCATTCTACTGTCTCCAACTGTCTCCGCTACAAAATCAATTAAGCCCCTCTCAGCTAGTGGCTTCAGCTGCTGCGCTCGCTGCAGCAGGACGCGCAGCAGCAACAGCCGAAAGGCCCACACTCGGTCTCCTTCTCTATCTCCCGCTGCTGCTGCTGCTGTTCCTGCTGCTGCTGCTGCTGCTGGTCTCGCCCTGCAGCAGCGCACAAGAGCCTCCATCACCGGGGGCAGCCCCAAAGGCTTCTCTGCAGCAGCAGCAGCACCAGGAGCAGCAGCAGCAGCAGCCGCAGCAGTGCCCCACTCTTGACTGAAACGAATGCAGCAGCAGTCGATCAGCCGCAGCAGCTGCTGCAGCAAGGGGGCCCGGCCCACCGCATCATCGTAAGGGGGCCCCTGCAAAGACACCGCAACGCAGCAACGAGGAGACAGCTGCAGCAAGAAGCTGCAGGCTGGTCTCTGTTTCTTGCTTCTGCTGCTTCTACTGCTGCTGCTGCTGCTGTTGCTCTCTCCTTCCCTATCCCCCGATCCTCAGATACAGACGGCCCTTGGCGCTGCTGCCAGCAACAGCTAAGAAAGCAGCGACAGCAGCAACAACAACAGCAGCTGCAGCAACACCTCTTGATGAAGCAAAGTCGCAGAGAACTGTTCGGACGCAACCAACAGCCACAGCAGCAACAGCACCTGCTGCTGCTGCTGCTGCTGCTGCTGTTGCTTCCTTACATTGTTTGTTTTTTCTTCTAGGGGCGCCAAAGTCGCCCGGCCCGAAAGAATGATCTCCACTTGCTGCTGCGGAGTGCTGCCCTCACGCTGCTGTCTGCTGGTGTCTGCTGCTGCCGTTGCTGCTGCAGCAGCAGCGTCGATCCGCCCCTTCTCTGCTGCAGCAAAGGCGGGGGAGAGAGCGGGGGCCTGCGAGAGGCTGCGCAGCCAATGGGTAGCCCCAAGGCTGCTGCTGTGCAGTGTTTGGGTTGCTGCATGCACCAGCTGCCTCATTGCTGGCCCTAGAGACTGCAGCTGCTGCAGCTGCTGCAGCAGCAGCCCTGTGGTGCTTGCTGCTTTCGGCTTCCTGGTTGCAGAGAAAGCCTCTGCAGCACCAAGAGAGGAGACAAGGGATTCGGAGACGGTTCCTGTCTCCCCAATCGACCCCACAAAGCCCGCCTCCGCCTGTCTCCCCATTCGATCCCACTCGATCCCCAGCGGGGAAACGGTGTGGGGTGGCGATCCCCGATCCCTTGGGAGCGAGTTGTGGGGTGGGGGCCCACGCTTAGGGCCCCACAAGGGCAACGCAGCGTCGGCCTGCTGCTGCATCTGCTGCACGTACACCAGGAGGTTCTTATCGAGAAGCGCATGCAGCCCCGACTCCTCAGCTGCTAATAAAGAGATATAAACATTAGCGTTTGTCTGTGTGCTGCAGCAGGCAGCACACAAACAGCTGTAGGCCCCAAGCAATCCCCTCTGTATCCACTTGATCAATGCTTCTTCTAAACAAGCAGCAGAAGCATCAGCAGCAGCTCCCGCTCCTGCTGCTGCTGTTGCTGTTGCTGTTGTTGCTGCTGCTGCTACTGCCTGTCTACGAGAATCAAAAATATTCAACAGGAAGCGGAAAGAAGAGGAGACAGCCCCGATGGCCTCACGGGTTAAGCTAAACCCGCCAGGACGAGCAGCAGCAGCAGCAGCAGCAACAGCAAACGGTGGAGCTGTTGTTGCGACAGAGCCGCTGCTGATACTACTCTGCTGCTGCTGCTGCTGCAGCAAAGGAGCAACTTTGTCTTTTAATATAGCCAGAGGCGTCACTAAGAAGAGAACCTCAAGGATATTGCAGGCTGAGACGAAGAGTTGCAGCAAACAAACAGCAGCATCAACAGCTTCTTCCCCTTGGGGTGTACGTACACCTTGTTGACTGCGCTCTATAAAGTAGGAATGCCAAGGAGGGGAGATGAGGGGCAGCAATCGACCCCAAAGGAGACTCCAAACCTCACAAAAGAAACCCGAACCGTCATCTGCTGCTGCTGCTGTTGCTGCTGTTGCTGCTGTTGCTGCTGTTGCTGCTGCTGCTGCTGTTGTTATTGCTGCTGGTGCTATTGTTGTTGCTTGTGGTGTTGCTTCTGCTGTTGGTGTTGTTGCTGGTGTTATTGTTGGTACTCCTGCTGCTGTTGCTGCTGTTGTTGTTGCTGCTGCTGCTGCAGCTCTGCC
Source organism: Eimeria acervulina (assembly GCF_000499425.1). Classification (NCBI taxonomy): domain Eukaryota; phylum Apicomplexa; class Conoidasida; order Eucoccidiorida; family Eimeriidae; genus Eimeria; species Eimeria acervulina. The sequence continues at coordinate 14,033 of NW_013550140.1, read as the reverse complement.
GGCTGCTTGCAGCAGCGGCAGTGCGAGGTGTTTAACTAAGGAAGGCCCCAGAAGTTGTCGTCCCTTTGTTGATGGGCTGGGGGCCCCCCAGAGGGTCGGTGCATGCAGCAGGGGCCCCTTTGGGGTGTATAGGCAGCTATGAGCATCAGCAGAAAGATGAGAGCAGCAATGAGACAGTAGGAAGAGCTGCAGCTGACGGCAGCAGCTGCTGCTGCAGACAGCAACAAAAGAAGACAAAAAATTATTAACACCCCTCAAGACCCCAGTGTGCTTCTCCCTTAATATATCGTGAAGGTGAGAGAGACAAAGAGACAGCGCATGCATGCGCCGCCGATCTCCTGCATCAACACCCCACAAAGCAGCAGCTGTAGCAGCAGCAGGAGACTCCGCTGCTTCGCAGTTTGCTGCTGCAGCAAACGCACGCTGCACCGCCGCCAGCAGCGCGCGCAGCAGCAGCGCGCAGCTCTGCGCCTCAGACCCTCTGCCTGTTGCCCCCGCTGTTGCTGCTGCTGTTGCCGCTGCTGCTGTTGCTGCAGCAGCAGAACCCTCCGGACTGCTACTGGTGACAGCAGCAAAATCTGAGAAGGACAAAGGGAAAGAAAACGCAAGGAGACAGCTAACTCCATTGCTGCAGAGCTCAACACCATCATACAGCAGACGACGGCGGGGCCCCACACTCAATCGCTCTTCCTCAGAAGCCTGCTGCTGCTGCTGCTGCTGCTGCTGCTGCTGCTGCAGTCTCAACGCCTGCTGTTGCAGAGGATTCAGTGTCTCCCTTCTCATTTGCTGCGCGCTGCTGGGGACACATACAGCGTCAGCGCCATCATCACAAGCAGCAGCAGCAACAGCAGCATTTTTAAGAGATGCCTCGTGCAGAATGTCTGTGAGCATCACTGCGGTGTATCCTCCCTCCAATGCTGCTGCCTGAGCCTTGATGGGTACTGTGGGGCCCCCCGCCAGCATTTGTGTTGTTGCTGCAGCAAGAAATATGAAGGCGCTTCTTCTATAGGGCAGCATTTTTATAAACATCTCCCAGTGAGACACCGCAGCAAACAAATCCGCTAGCGCACATACATGGGACAGCAGATAAGGACTCAATGGGGGGTTTGCTGCTGCTGCTGCTGCTGTTGTTGTCATTGTTGCTGTTGTTGCTGTTGGTTTTGTTTGTGCAGCAGCGTAGGAGACAGCTTCGAGTAACAGCTGCTGCTGCTGCAGGTCCTCAACGCCGCTTGAACAGCCCCACAGGTGAAATGCATCCAACAGGAGTTGCAGCAGAAGCTGCTGCTGCTGCTGCTGCTGCTGGTCTCCTTGCTGAACGACGCTGCGGACTGTTTGCATCGCGGTTGTCCCCACCGGTGCGGCTGCTGCTGCTGGAGCTGCTGCTGCTGTTGCAGCTGCTTGTGCTGCAATAGGAGCAGCAGCCAAGCAGCGAGGGGCTCTGATTTGCTGCCTCACAAGCGCCTCCAGCAGCCGAAGGAGACGCTTGTAAAGAGGAGACACTTGAGTTTGTGGGACAGCAAAGACAGCAAATCGCAGTGCCCAAAGTGTCTGCAGCAGAGACACTGCACCAACTGTCTCCTTTCTGTCTCCTACCCACAACCCCCCACTCTCGCTAAGCCCCTCAGGGCCAATCAGGAACGGGATCGGAAAGGAGACGATCCCCAGGAGGACCTTTACCTCCTCACTTAAGGGAACAGCTGCTGCTGCACCTGCTGCTGCTGCTGCTGCTGTTGCTGTTGCTGCCGGAACCCCTATCCCTGGCAGCGCTGTCTCTGCTGTGCCCGCTGCAGTGGGAGGTGCTGCTTCTGCTGCTGCGTGTGTTGTTGCTGCTGCTGTTGCAAGGCCTTTGGAGTTATTAGGGTCTCTTGAGGAGACAGCAGCGCAGCGGAGCAGCAGCAGAGCAAGCCGCAGCAGACAGGCAGCGAGAGTTCGTCTCTGGGTGCTGTCTCCTTCCTCCATTAGGTTTAAAGTGTCTCCTTCTGTCTCCTCCTCTGTCAGGTGTCCCCCCTGCACTGGGCTGCGAAGCAATTCTGCAGCAGCAGCAACAGCAGCAGCTGCTGCTGCAGCAGGGGAGGTGTCCGGCAGCAGCAGCAACTCCCCTGTCTCTGCATGCAGCAAGAAGCTGCTGCTGTAGATGGCCTCAATGGCCTCAAGGCCCTGAACAAAAGCAGCAACAGCTGCAGCAAGAGTACAAGCAGCTGTCTCCTCTCCGGTGTCTGTCTCTGCAGCAAGACACGGGAGAAGAAGGGAGGAGACGATCCCCCAAGGGCCCCTCCTCATAGATGAATGCAGCAGTGTCTCCTTTCGGTCTCCTTTCTGCTGCCAGCACTTAAAGACTGCAGCAAGGCAGCCCTGGGGACTGTCTGTCTCTGCCTTCCACTTACTCGAAGGTGCTGCACCACCTGCTGCTGCTGCTGCTGCTGCTGCTGCTGCTGCTGCTGCTGCTGTTACCGCAGCTACACCAGGTGCTACACCAGCTGCTGCTGTTGCTTCTGGTGGTGCTGCTGCTGCTGCTTGAGGTGACTGAGGCCACAAGGCCTGCAACGATAAAGCAACAAGTTGTATGAGGCTGTCTCTTTTGCTGCTTTTTGCATTGAAGCCACTGGCAGTTGGGTTGAGAAGAAAGGAGAAGAAAGAAGTCCCCAGAGATGTCTTCGTCAGCCTGCTGCTGTCTCCTTTTGTCTTATATCTGTCTCCTTTTGTTCTATCTCTGTCTCCTCTTGTTTGCTCGCTGTCTCCTTCGTCGCCTGCAATGCCTACTAAATGATGCTCCGGGCTTACAAGAGCCAGCAGCAGCACTGTCTCCTTTGAGGTGTCTGTTGCTGTCTCCTTTCGGGTGTCTGTTGTTGTCTCCTTTTGTGTGTCTGTCTCCTCCTGTGGGGTGTCTGTCTCCATTAAGGTGTATGCTGTCTCCTTTTGTGTGTCCGTCTTCTCCTTTTGAGTGTCTGTCTCCATTAAGATGTCTGTTGTCTCCTTTCGGGTATCTTCTGTCTCCTTTAGCGTATCTGCTGTCTCCTTTAGGGTGTATGCTGTCTCCTTTGGGGTGTATGTTGTCTCCTTTAAAGCGTCTCCTTGGCAGCAGAGTAGGCCCAGTTTAAGCGTTATCTCCGCAAGTGTCTCCTTTGTTCTTCTGCTTCTCAATCCCTTAAACTTTTTTATATCTTTTTCTGTCTCTCCTTCTGTCTCTGTCTCTGTCTCTTCTTGCAGCCAAAGGAGCTGCAGGGCCTTCTGCAGCCACTGTCTAATGCTGCAGCTTTTAAGGAGACAAACGCATGCAGCCCCAAACGTCTCCACAACAAAAAGGAGACAATCTAGCAGCAAACAACATTCCTGCATTAAATGATAAAAACTAACAGAAGGCCCTTTTGGGGCTTGCATGCACGAACGCTGCTGAAGCACGACCTCAAGAGCCACCTCAATCCCTGCAGCAGCAGCAGCAGCAACAGCAGCAACAACAAGTGCAACAGTTGCAGGAACAGCACTCCCACGAGCAGCAGCAGCAGCTGCAACAGTAATAGAAGCAGGAACGGCAGCAGCAACAACAGCAGGAAAAGCAACGGAAGCAGCAGCAGCAACGACAACAACGGCAGCAACTGGAACAGAACCAGCAACAGTAGCAGGAACACGAACAAGAACAGCAGCAGCAGCAGCAACAGCAGCATCAGAAGCAGCAGCAATAGCAGCAATAGCAGCAGCAGCAGCACCACCACCACCACCAATGCATGAAGCAATGTACACGAAGCAGCAGCAACATAGTGAGGGTTTGCTGCATGAACAGCGGCTACGGAGAAGGGGGCTCAACCCGCACCTTTAACTGCCTTAAAGGCCCAGTCTCCTACACGCACATTTCCAGCAGCAGCAGCAGCAGCAGCAAAAGCAGCTGTTTGTCTTGCTGCTGCTGGTGACGCTGCTGCTGTTGCTGCTGGTGGTGCTGCTGCGGGTGTTGCTGCTGCTTCTGCTGCTGCTGGCGCTGAGCCTGCTGCATGCACATTTGATAAGAACTGCTGCAGCAGAGACCGGCAAACGCTACGTACACGGGGGTTGCCTGAAAACCTGCAAGCAGCAGAGCAGCAGCAAACCCTAAACCCTAAACCCTAAACCCTCAAGGAGACTGTTTCACTGTTGAGCCATCATAACTGTCCCCTATTCTTAGATGAAGGAAAACCGCAAATTCGAAAGGAGACAAATAAAACAAAGTCTAGAAGAAGAGGTTTAATAATAAGGGTTTAAGAATAAGGGTTTAATGATAAGGGTTTAAGAATAAGGGTTTAGTAATGTGGGTTTAATAGTAAGGGTTTAATAATGAGGGTTTAATGATAAGGGTTTAAGAATAAGGGTTCAATAATTAGGGTTTAAGAGTTAGAATTTAAGAGTAAGGGTTTAATAGTAAGGGTTTAACAATGAGGGCTTAAGAATGAGGGTTTAAGATTGAGGGTTTAAGAATGAGGGTTTAATAATAATAAGGGTTTAATATTGAGGGTTTAATGATAAGGGTTTAATAATAAGGGTTTAAGAGTAAGGGTTTAAGAATGAGGGTTTAATAATAAGGATTTAAGAATAAGGGTTTAAGAGTAAGGGTATAATAATAAGGGCTTAATAATAAGGGTTTAAGAATGAGGGTTTAATAATAAGGGTTTAAGAATGAGGGTTTAATGATGAGGGTTTAAGGGCCTAACAAAGCAAAGGGAATGAGTTGTTCTATGAAGGTCTCTCGCTGCAGCACAGCGCGTTGTCTCCTCTCCGCTTGCTGCGAATCTGTCTCCTTGAGAGTCTCCGCTCCACTCTCTGCTCCTGCTGCTCCTGCTGCTGTTGCTGCTGTTGCTGCTGTTGCTGCTGCTGCTACGTCTTTGTATCTCTCAAGGAGACACTGCGCAGCAGCTGCGACTCCAAGGAGACAGTGCTGCGCTTCTAAGGCTTCGTGGGGGTCTCCTATTTCTTCAGCCTCCTCATCGCCAAACAAATCAGAAAAACAGCAGCAGCAGGTCGTGCTGCTGCTGCTGTTGCTGTTGCTGCTTCTGTCGTTGCTGCTGTTGCTGCTGCAGTTAGCATTATCATCTGCTGCAGCGGGGTTCAGCAAGGGCCTGGGGAGGGCCCTTAGGAGGCCGAAGAAGGCACTAGCAGCTGTCTCCTGCAGCATGTCTTGTGCTGCGCTGCAGCAGCAGATGTGGGGCCCCACAGGCAGCAGCGCTCGCAGCACTGTGAGGCCCCCCAGACGACAGTAGGAAGACCCCACGCAAACAGGCAGCAGCAGAAGCTGCTTCAGTAGATGCTGCAGCAGCAGCAAATCCCTGGCTTGTTTTTGCTGCTGTACTGCCGCGTCCAGGGACTCCTCTGCAGCAGCAGCAGCGGCAGCAGCAGCAGCGGGAGCCCAGGAGGCAGCAGCAGAAGCAGCACCCCGCTGCTGCGCCACGCTGAGCCGCCGCAGCAACCTACATATTAAAGCCATAGCTGCAGCAGCAGCAGCAGCACGGTGGGAGGCGAAGGGATGGCTGAGGCCCTCAGCAAGTGTCTCCACGACAGCTTCAAGCTGCAGCAAACCGGCAGCAGCAACAGCAGCAGCAGCAGCAACGGAATTAATGGCATTAGCAGCATCACAAAAGCAACAGCAGCAGAGAGGGGGCAGCAGCAATAGCAGCAAGGGCATGAGCATCAACACAACAGCTGCAGCAGCACAGACAGACAGCAGCAGCAGCAGCGACAGCAGCAGTGGGTGTTGCAGCAGCAGCAGCAGCAGCAGCAAGCAGATTAAGCCCTCACTGGCGGAGACGACGCCGCAGTTGAAGAGGCAGCAGCGACATCTAGAGAGACTTGCTGCAGCTGCAGCAGCACAGCAGACAACACCTGCTGGGGGACGGGATCGTGTGAGGCAATCAACTCCAAGATAGAAGGCAGCACTGCGCGGTAGAGACACCCCAAAGCCACTGCTGCTGCTGCCGCTGCAGCGCTAGAAGCCGCTTGTCCTGCTGCTGCTGGAGCAGCTGGCCCCCATTGACTGACTCCAGTACCAACAGCAGCAGCAGCTGCAGTAGCAGGAGCAGCAGCAGCAGCATTGAGTGCAGCGAGTGCCTTGTTTGTGATAGAGCGGAGGAGAGCAGCAAGCACGTCGCATAGTGCTGCTTTTTCTTGTCTGTTTGCTGCTTGCAGCGCAGCCTTTGCTGCCAGCAGCACTAAGCTGTCTCCTTTAAGACAGAGACAGAGTGGGGGAGCCGGCGCTGCTGCAGCTGTTGCTGCTGCTGCTGCTGCGGCTGCTGGTGGTGCGGCTGGTGTTGCTGTTGCTGTTGCTGCTGCTGCTGCTGCTGCGTTCGCAGAGGAGGGGAGACACAGAGACAGCTGCAAGAAGCACTCAGGAGACACTTGATTGTCTCCACCGAAGGCCTCTCCTGCTATCCAAGCCTCAGCAAACTTCAGGGCAAGAGATGGAGAGACAGATGAGGGGAGGAGACGACGCGGTAACCTCGCGAGCTGCAGAGACACCCGGGGCCCCACATCTGCCAGCAGTAGCAGCACAGACTGCTGCACTGACACCGCCAGAGGGCTGCTGCAGCAGCAGCAGCCCTCTGCAGATGCTGCTTCAGATGAGCAAGAGCAAACAGACAACGAAGAAAGAAAGCTTAAAGATTCCTTCCAAGGAGATCTTGAATGCAACAGCTGCCTAGACACCCCAAGCTGCCTAGACACCCCAATCCGCATCAGTGCATCACGAGAAGCTGCAGACGGCCCCTCAACTCCTTTAGGAGACAACAGAAAAGGGAGCAGCAAAGGCAGCGTCTCCTGCAGCAGCAAGTCCCCTTCCCAAAGCAGCTGCTCCTCCCGTGCCTGAGCCTTCTGCTGCTGCTGCTGCTGCTGCTGCTGTTGCTGTTGCTGTTGCTGTTGCTGTTGCCAGCGGTGGAGAGTACTGACTGCAGCAGCAGCGAGCTGCAGGTCGTGTCTACCCAGCAGCAGCGCCAGTTTTAAGATGCGAAGGAGGAGGGGGGGCCTCGAGAAAAGAAAGGTGTCTGGGGCTGTCAGCAGCAGCGCAGTAGCTGCTGCTGCTGCTGCTGAATCTAAAGAAGGCGCTGCTGCTTCTAGCAGCAGCAGAGCCTGTGCAAGCGATGCATGCGCTCGCCCTAAAGCGCAGCTGTCGCTGCACAAAGTGCAAGCGCAGCCACTGCAGCAGCAGCAGCTGCTGCTGCTGCTGCTCCAGGAGCTGCTCGTGGCTAGAGCGCTTCGCTTGTGGTGAGGAGACAGCTGCTGTTGCTGCTGCTGCTGCTCCTGCTCCTGCTGCTTCGCTGCTGCTGCAGTGTCTCCTACTGCCCAGGCCTCAACGAAGGGCCTCAGCGCGAGCAGCAGCGCCAACAGCCCCGGGGGTGCTGAGGGCTGCAGCAGCGCTGAGCGCAGCAGCGCAGCAGAGACAGCTACCCTGCGCAGGAAAGCAGACAGATAGAGGAGACAGTTTGCTGCTTCATATTGGGGCTTAGAGTGCATATATATGTCTGTCTCCGTCTCTGGCTGCTTCTCTCCTCGTTCATTACTTTCTCTGTCTCTGTCTCTGTCTCTTTCTGTCGCTTTCCTTGCCTATGTTGGTGTCTCCTCCTGTCTCTCTATCTGCAATATGTCTGTCTCTGTCCCTCTATGTCTCCGTGTCTGTCTGTGTCTGTCTCCGTTTGTATCTCCGTCTCTGTCTCTGTCTCTAATATGTCTGTCTCTCTTTCTCTTTGTCTGCCTCTCGCTCTATCTAATATATCTGTCTATCTTTATTTGTTTTTGTCTCTATCTCTATATGTCTGTCCCTTTCTTTCTTGTTTTCTGTCTCTGTCTCTAACACATCTGTCTCTCCTTATTTCTCTCTCTGTCTCTATATGTCTCTCTTTCTTTGTTCCTGTCTCTGTCTCTCTCTATCTCTTTCTCTTTTGTCTCTGTCTCTAATATATATATATATATATGTATATATATATATATATATATATATGTCTCTCTTTGTTTCTGTCTCTGTCTCTCTTTATCTCCCTGTTGTTTTGTATTGGGGCCAGCAATATGATTCTCTAGTGGGGTAATTTAAAGAAAAAACAAAAATAAGAGAGAGAGGAGACAGAAAAAAGAGACAGAGGAAGCATAAAAAAGAGACAAAAGAGACAGAAAAAGAGACAAAAGAAACAGAAAAAGGAGACAAAAAAGACTGAGAAAAAGAGAGAAAAGAGACAAAAAGGAGACAAAAGGGACAAAAAAAACAGAAACAAAGGAGACAGAAAAAAGACACAAAAGAGACAGAAAGCAAAGGGGAACAGAGACAGAAAAAAGAGACAGATGAAGCAGAAAAAGAAGGCAGCAGAGAGGCAGACAAAGGAGACACCGGCTACAGAGAAGGAGACAGCAATAGAAAAAAGAGACAGAGATAGAGGAGACAGAAAAAAGAGACAGAAGAGACAAACCGTTCAGCATGCAGCAAACGGAGTGTCTGCGGAGACACCGCAAATATATGACAGAGACAAATCGCCAACCGCTGCAGCAGCAACTCTAGAGACACCTCCCCGCATGCACGTAGGGTGATATCAATAAGGCTATTGGCTTCCTTTTCTTCTTCTTCTGCAGCAGCAGCGCCGGGAACAGCAGCAGAAGCAGCTGCAGCAGGATTAGAAGGAAGGTCGATTCTGGTTTGCTGCTGTGTGGGGCTTGCATCTATAGAAACCTCGTTGCTCAGCTGCAGCAGGAGACAGGCAGCAGCTGTCTCCTCTGCTGCTCCGCCCCCAGGAGACAGCAGCAGCGCCTCCACGAGGTTCCGCAGATTGCTGGCTGTCTCCTTTTGCTGCTTGTTTGTGGGGAGCAACCCAAGGGAGAGACAAGAAAAAATCTGCTCTAACAGGCAGCAGCAAAGAGACAGACGCCAGCTGCTGCTGAAAGGAGACACCGCAGCACCAACCCTGCAACGGCGTTCACCTGTCTCCTCCCGCGGGCGCTTCTCCCGTACGCTGCTGCTACTGCTGCTGCTGCTGCTACTGCTGCTGCTGCTGCTGCTGCTGATGTCGTTGCTGCATTCATCTGAAGCTTCCCAGGTGTATCTGTCTCCTTCCTGCCTCAAGACAGCACCCCACAGGAGGCCAACGGAGACAGCTGGAGATGTCTGTCTCTCTGTCTCTTCGTGCAGTGCAAGTGAGAGGGACTGATTAATTAAAGCATTAAGGGCTGCCTTTGGGGCCCCTTCGTGCTGCAGGATCTCCTCTCCTGATGCTGTCTCCTGTGTCTCCTTTTGTGTCTCCTTTGTCTCCTTTTTCGTTGCTTTCGTCTCTTCTTCCGTCTCCTCTGTAGCTCCTGCAGCAGAACTACCAGCTGCACCCACAGCAGCTGCAGCAGCAGCTGCTGCTGCAGCATCCTCTGCTGCTGCTGCAAGCAGCAGGGCGCGTACCCCGCTGCGGAGAGCTGCTGCAGCTTCCGGCAGCAGCGCCTGCGGTAGGGCCCCCGCCAGTGTATGCAATTGAAATAAGGAGACAGCAACCTGCTGCAGCAGCCGGCATAACTCAGCAGGTAATATGAATGGTGATGTCTCCTGTCTCCTTTTGCTTTCTGTCTCCTTTTGCTTGCACTGTCCTCCTTCTCCTCTCTCTGCTGTCGCCACTCCAGACGAGACGGGGAGCTGCTGCTGCAGCATAGGGTGCTGCGCAGCAGCGCGGTGTCTCTTGGTTGCTGCTGTCTCCTTAGGCTCCACGCATTCAGTAGCAGCAGCCCCCAAGCCATTAGAGCCCTGGCCTGTCTCCTGCTGCAGCAGGAGACAACAAAGTGTCTCTCCTGCTGCTGCCAGGAGCTGCAGCAGCTGCTTCGCCACAGAGGGACCGTGCTGTTGCTGTCTCCGTTGGGGGCTGCAGCAGGCGCATGCGAGGAGGAGACAGGCCCTAGCAGCAGCAATGCCTTGCTGCTGCTGCTGTTCACGGTCCCGCAACAGCAGCAGACACGGCAGCAGCAGCTGCGCCCTGCAGCAGCACTGCCGCCACCAACCTGCTGATGAATAAATTAATGTCTCCTCAGGCAGCAAACTCGCTTTAATTAACTCCGATAGAACACAGGAACCAAACAGTTGCAAGGAGACACCACACTCCAACCCCCCGCTGCTGCTGCTGCTGCTGTTGCTGTTGCTGCTACTGCTGCTGCTTCTGCTGCGGCGGCTCAGCTGAATCATTATACGCAGCAGCGCGCGAGTGGCTGCGGTGGAGACAGAAGAATGAGAAGAGACAGTCAGCGCCAGCAGTCTCTCCAACAGAGTTCTCCCGTCCCTCCTTATGTACTTCTCCCCGCTGCTGCTGCTGCTGCTGCTGCTGCTGCTGCTGCTGGTTGGTGTCTTCTTGAAGGAGGCTGCATGTCCTGTCTCCTCAAGGCCCGCATTAAATTCTAGCGCGATGTCTCTATCGATGAAGGAGACAAATGTCTCCGCCCCTTCTGCCAAGACGGATAAGGCAGCAACTTGAAGAGACACTTGCTGCTGCTGCTGCTGTTGCTGCTGCTGGTGCGTCTCAGCGCCTGTTACGTCTGCAGCAGCAGCCCCTTGAGTGCCTACGACAGCTAAGAAGGCATACAGTCTCCTCCAAGCAGCAGAAGGCAGCAGAGCAGCAAGGATAACAGGTGGGGGCCCCCTCAGCAGCAACTCATTAAGAGCTTCTAGGGCCCCCAGTGTCTCCGTTGGGCTCCGCAGCGAGGCCCCTGCTGTAAGGTCCAGGCGACAGGCGATTTGCTGCAGCAGCTGCAGCAACCAAGGAGAAGCAAGAGTTGGGTGCTGCTGCAGACGGCACAGCAGCACAGCTGCAAGAGACACAACAACAGAAACAGAAACAGAACAATAAGTATAGTTTGCTGCTGCTGCTGCTGCTGCGCAAGCACCCAAGAGCAGCTGCTTCTGCTGCAACGCAAGCAGGAATAGATGCAGCAGCAGCAACATCGGCAGCAGCAGCAGCTGCTGCATCAGCTGCAGCAGCTGCTGTAGTGTCTTCGCATTCCCCCGAGGACAGAATGCACAAAGTAAAAACCAAGTAAGGAGACAGGTAGCATCTGTCTCTGTCAGTGCAGCACTCTAACAAACTCTGTCTCTGTCTCTGTGTCTGTCTCTTTTTTCTTTTTTATGTCTCTGTCTCTTTTTCTTTCTCTGTCTCTGTCTGTCTCTGTCTCTGTCTCTGTCTTTGTCTCTGCCCCTGTCTCTGTCTCTGTCTCCTTTGTCTGTCTCCTCTTTCAGTTTGTCTTTCGGTTCTGTCTCCTTTTCTCTGCGTCTGTGCTCCTTCTCTGTCTCCTTTCAGCCTCCTTTCTGTCTCCTTTCTGTCTCCTTTCTGTTGCTTTCTCTGTCTCCTTTCTGTCTCTTCTCTGTCTCTTTACTGCAGCCACCTACCCAGCAGCAGCAGCAGCTCAGCGCGCACAGTCGCTGTCCCTCGCCTTCCGCTGTCTCTCAGCTCTTCATACAAACGCCGCACCAATCCCTCCACCCACCAACCACCATCACCACCCTCACCTAACACACACCCCCCACCCCACAAACCCTCAGGGGGGCCCCTCAGGGGGGCCCCCCCCACATGAACCCCTATGGGGCCCCCCTCCAGATGGACCCCTAGGGGGGCCCCCATAGGGTCCCCTAGGGGGGCCCCCACAGGATCCCCTAGGGGTGCCCCCACATAGGTCTGTTCGGGGGCCTCCAGAGGGGCCCCTTCCGGGGCCCCCACAGGAGTATCTTTGGGGGCCCTCATAGGGGCCCCTAGGGTGTCCTCCTTAGGGGCCCCTATGAGGGTACTCAAGGGGGCCCCCACGAGGGTACTTAGGGGGCCCCCCGCATGGGGCCCCAGGGGGCCCCCCTTGGGGCCCCTTTGTTCTGTTTGGGATGCAAAGGCGGATCTCAGAAGGCGCGCTGCTGATTGTTTGATTTTGTGTGAGGGGTCCACGAACAAGAGGTGTAGACATGTCTCCTGAGAAGGGAGACAGGAGACAAAAGGAGACAAAAAGAGACATTTAAGAGGCTTTTAGGGTCTATATATATATATATATATATATTTACTTATTCTATCTTTGTCTTATTACTCTTTCTTGTTGCTGCTGATAGGGATGCATGCATGGGACAGTCGGAGGCCGCCGCAGCAGCAGCAGCAACAGCAGCAGCAACAGCAGCAGCACCACCAGCAACAACAGCAGCAGCAGCAACAACAGCCACAGCAATAGCAGCTTCAACAGCAACAGCACCAGCAATAGTAGCGACAGCAACAACAGCACCAGCAACAACAACAACACCAGCAGCAACAGCAGCAACAGCAGCAACAGCAGCCACAGCAGCAACAGCAACAGCACAAGCAGCAGCAACAGCAGCAGCAACAGCAGCAGCAACAGCAGCAGCAACAGCAGCAACAGAAGTGTATGCAATCGTACTGTGAATTCTACAAATTTGTTTGCGTCTGTTGAATAGGCAAAAGGCTTGGCTGAGAGTATAAGGATGCTGCTGAGCTCCAAAGTTTGCTTCTTTAGAGTTATATCAGAGGCCCCCTTATGCAGCGCAGCAGCAGCAGCTGTTGAAAGGAGCCCAGACTTCGAAAAAACCGCTTCACAGAGAGCTGCTGCTGCTGCTGCTGCTCCTGCTGCTGCTCCTGCTGCTGTTGCTGCTGTTGCTGCTACTGCAGCGTCGCCGATCAAGCTGTAGGGGCCCCCCAGGGGTCCCTCTACAGGGGGCTGTTCCCAGCATAAGAGCTCTTCAGTCTCTCGTAAACAAACCCCCAGTTGTACTGAGAGAACTTCGTATTTGTTTTGCTGCAGCGGGGTTGTCGTCTGGTCTGCTGCTGCAGCTGCCAACGCACAACGCCACTCAGCATTCAGTCTGCGGAGACGGCGAGCAAGGGCTAAGCCGTCCATTCCGAACTGCAGCACCAGCAGCAGCAGCAGCAGCAGCAGCGGGAGCAGCAGCAGCAGCAGCAGCAGCAGCAGCAGCCTGGACCATTTTGGCTGCAATCGAGACAGAAGCCAGCAGCAGACAAGCGAACTGTTCACGAGGGGCTACGAGTCCTTCATTTCTCAACTTTTTAACAAATTTGTTAAACATAAAAATAAATAAATAAATATTTATTTAAATATTCCTGAGATATTTATTACGCTGAGGCTTAGCTACTGTCTGCACAACGAAAGAGGCGGCGAGGGGCCCCGGCGCGACCGCGGTACAGGCAGCAGAGAAGGAAAAGCTAAAGAATAAATTAATTAATTGTAACAAAGATTGTAAATATAAATGTACAAAAGTTTATTATTTATTCGTTTTTTATTTGATAAACTTTCTGCAAAAAGAAACTCCAATTTCAACAGAAAGTTTGCAAGTCGTGCTGAGCCGCCCGCCAGCTGTTGACTTTCAAATGCATTTTCATAAAAATGCATTTTATTGCATGCAAAATAAAACATTTCGATGTAATTATTAATTATTTGTTATTAAATATTTACTTTTTTATTCAATTACCCAGAAATTGAGAGCACAACTCCTCAATGCAGTTTATTACTACTACTTATGAAAGCTGCACACGAACATTTCAGTGCATTTGTCCTGCAAATATTATTTTCTATTATTTCTTTTTTTCCTCTTTATTACTCTCATTATAATTAATATTATTATCTTAATTATTATCGATGTACTTCTCCAGAAAGTGAAGCCATGCACCCCTTCAACACATGTAGTGCAGTTGAACAGCTCTCCCTATTGCTGCATTTTTAGAAGTATATGTAGAGCAGTTCCATTAAAGGTATATATACATATATATATATATATAAGGTGTGTCACTTCTATTATAAATAAATATGTAAATATAAATACTTAGTATATCTTTTTATAATGAGACACGACGAGCAATACACCGTCCTCTAATGTAATGTAATCTGATGTAATCCACAAAATCCAACCACTGTACACCAACCACAACCTGTGCTATACTAACATTCAATATATACATATATATATATATATACATATCTATATTTATATATTTATATAGTGCTTCTGTGCGCGTGTGCAGCGAACTGTGCAACAAGCCCCTACTGCTTGCCTGCTCTTTCCCTTTATATATATA
>NW_013550141.1:965-4779 GCF_000499425.1 Eimeria acervulina | reverse complement strand
TATATTTATATATGGATATATATATATATATATATATATATACATGTATACATATATATATGTATATATATCGGTATATTATATGTTATATATATGTATATATTATATATATTAAAATATATACATATATATATGTATATATATATATATATATATAACATCTGCGTCCCTCTGCTGCTGCTTCTGCTCTTGTTGCTGCTGCTGCTTCTGCTCTTGTTGCTGCTACTGCTGCTTCTGCTCTTGTTGTTGCTGCTCTTGTTGCTGCTGCTACTTCTGCTCTTGTTGCTGCTGCTGATGGTGTTGGTTATTCTGTCGTTTTGTTTTATTTGTTTGTTTTGTTTGCTTCGTCTTGATTGTCTGCTGCTGCAGTACTCTGACTGTCTCTTGTTGCTGCTGCTGCTCCTCTCTTTGCTGTCTCTGTTTTTATTCTTTTTATCGTTTTTGACCTGCCCTTTGCTGCTGCTCCTCTTTGCGTGTTGCAGCGGCGTTGCAAATTAAACAATAAACCAAACAAAGGCTGCTAGCAGCAGCAGCAAAAGCAGCAGCAGCAGCAGCAGCCACAAGTAGCAGCAGCAGCAGCCAAAAACAGCAGCAGCAGCAGCCAAAAACAGCAACATCCAAAGGCAGCAGCAGCAGCCAGCAGCCAGCAATCAGCAGCAGCAAGCAGCAGCAGCAGCAGCGGCCAACAGAGTAGCAGCCAGCAGCAGCAGCAGCAGCAGCAGCAGCAGCAACTGCCTGACGGCACAATGCTCCTGGCCTTCACCTGATCTACCTTTGATCTGTTTTAGGGTTTAGGGTTTGATGCCCTCCGCTGAGGGTTTAGGGTTAGGGTTTAGGGTTTGTGCATTCAGTCTCCCACCGCACAAACCCTAAACCCTAAGACGTAAACCCCCATACGTATGCAGCTTTTAAGATAGAGATGAGTGGTTTTAGGGTTTAGGGTTTATGAAGATTTAGGGTCTAGGGTTTAGAGTTTAGGGTTTATTAGGGTTTAGGGTGTACACGCAGACAGCCTCAAATAAATAAACCCTTTCGAAGGCCAGGTCCAGCCCCAGATACCTCCCTGCATGCAGCGGGGGTTTAGGTTAGGGTTTAGGGTTTAGGGTTTAGGGTTTAGTTAGGGTTTAGGGTGTAGGCTAGGGTTTAGGGTTTTGGTGGGGCACACACCAGCATCCCAACCCTCTCTACAACGCAAACAACCCGCGTAGGGTTTAGTGTTTAGGGTTTAGTTAGGGTTTAGGGTTTAGGGTTTAGAACAAGTTCTAGAAGAAGCCAATGCATTTAAGGCGTTATTAACAAACAAAACATCTCCCCTCCCCCTCTAAAAACAAAACAGCATCAAATACCCTCAAACCCTTGGGGGCCCCCTAACAGGGGGCCCCCCTCATCTAAGGGGCCCCCCATATAAGGGGCCCCCCCCATCTAAGGGGCCCCCTAACAGGGGGCCACCGCATCTAAGGGGCCCCCCCCATCTAAGGGGCCCCCTAACAGGGGGCCACCGCATCTAAGGGGCCCCCTAACAGGGGGCCCCCATTATATATGGGGCCCCCATTATATATGGGGCCCCCATTATATTATGTAGGGCCCCCTCTGGGGGGGCCCATTATATCAGGGGGCCCCTTTATATGGGGGGCCCCCATATAAAATGAGTCTTTCATCTTGGGGGGCCCCCAATAAGGAGACACTCATCAAAGGGGCCCCCCAACCCTTCTAGGGTACCCGAAGTTTAAAATTATTTAGAGGGGGCCCCCCGATATGGGGGCCCCCTTTATCTTTTGGGGGCCCCCCTTACTAGGGGCCCCCCTTACAGGGGGGCCCCCCATGGGGGGCCCCTAGTTTGAAGGAGAGTTGAGTTGTTGTGGTCGGATTTGTTTGAATTTGTTTGTTTTAGAATATTTAATTTTAATGAGTTTGTTTATTGTTGGTTGTGTATGAAGTAGAGGCTGCAGAAAAGGAAGCACTTGCTGCTGCTGCTGCTGCTGCTGCAGCTGCAGCAGGAAATGCTGAGGCAGCAAGAAGATGTTTGGGGTTTATTGCTGGGTTTATTTTATTATTTGTTTTTGTTTGTTTGTTTTTAAAGTTAATAGTCAGACGTCTGTTATTTCTTCTGCTCTCTTCCTTTTACTTTGTCTCATTTGCTGCGGTGTAGCCCCCAAGACATACAGCGCTGCTGCGCTGCAGCTGCAGCTGCAGCAACAGCAGCAGCAACGATTCAGGGGCCCCCAACTTCTGTGCAAGCAGCAGCAGCAGACTATAGGAAGTCATAGGAGTCAATTGTTTCTCTTCTTAAAGCCCGGTGCATACAGCTCCCACCCTCTACAGCTATGCAGCAGCAGCAGCAGCAGCTGCTGCGGCTTGCGCAGCAGCAGCAGCAGCAGCAACAGTAATAACAGCAATACCACGGCAGATAATAGCAGAAGCAAGAGCAGCAATGCGAACGCCAGCAGCAGCCACAACAACAACTGCAGCGACAGCAGCAGCAGCAACAGCAGCAGCAACAGCAGCAGCACGCAGAAGCCCCGCTTCTTGGTTATCACGGAGAGTGCAAAGAAAAAACTAAAGGTGCGTACAGCAACGACAGCAGCAGCAGCAGCAGCAGCAACAACACCAGCAGCAACACCCGTTATCAGCAGCAGCACCCAATAGCAGCAGCAGCACCTGCAGGAGCAGCAACACCAGCAGCAATACTAGCAGCAACAAAACCAGCAGCAGCAGCAGCAGCAATTGCCGCGTACGTGTGAGTGTGTTTGTTTGTCTTTATATTCAGGAGACTCTGGAGCAGCAGCAGCAGCAGCAGCAGCAGCAAGAGGAAGGAGACAGCAGCAGCAACTGTCTCTATTTGCGTTTAGGAGTAAAGTCAGGAGGCTGCAGCGGCTTATCATACAGCCTCGAAATTATAAACAAAGTTAGCTGCTTGTCTCCTTCCTGCTGCTGCTTGTCTCCTTCCTGCTGCTGCTTGTCTCCTTCCTGCTGCTGCTTGTCTCCTTTCTGCTGCTGCTTGTCTCCTTCCTGCTGCTGCTTACCTCCTTTCTGTTGCTGCTTGTCTGCTTTCTGCTGCTGCTTGTCTCCTTTCTGCTGCTGTTCGCGTCAATGAGCCCTTCTATTAGGGTTTAGGGTTTAGGGCTTAGGGTTTAGGGTTTAGGGTTTATATCGGATGAGTTTTTTTGTTTTTGTTTACTTGTCTCCTTTTGCTGCTGTCTCTTTTTTGTGTTTGTTTGTTTGTTTGTCTTTAATTTTATTTATTTATTTATAAATATTATAAATAAATAAATATTTATTTATTTATTTATTTATTTGTCTTTCTTCTCTCTCTCTCTCTCTGTCTGTTGTTGGTTGTGCTTGTTTGCTGCTGCCTTCAACTGCAGCTTCTTTGGCTTATCCCTAGCTGCTGCTGCTGCTGCTGATTCTGCTGCTGCTGCTGCTGCTGCAGCTGCTGTTTGTGCTGCATGCCCTTTTGTTGCTTTACTCTTTTCTGTTGTTTCACATTCTGCTGCTGCTGCTGCTGCTCATTCTGCTGCTGCTGCTGCAGTCTGATGTGCGAGAAGACGATTACTTGGAGCGTGTTGAGTTAGCTGCTGCTCCTGCTGCTGCTGCTGCTGCTGCTCCTGTTGCTGTTGCTGCTGTCGATCCCCTTTCTTTTTTTTATGTATTCGGAACAGAGCTTCATTACTCCCCACAACTCATGGGAGGAGGATTCAAGTAAACTGCTGCTGCTGCCGCTGCTGCTGCTGCTGCTGCTATTTTTGCTGCTATTTTTGCTGCTGCTTTCGCTGCTACTGCTGTTGTTTCTGCTGCTACTGCGGCTGCTTCTGTC
>NW_013550141.1:0-865 GCF_000499425.1 Eimeria acervulina | reverse complement strand
TGCTGCTGCTGCTGCTGCTGCTGCTGCACACGCGACATAAGAGACACAAAGAGAGGGGAGACACCACCGTCTCCATTTGCTGCTCTCATCAGCGTCTTCATTTGCACACTGCAGCAGCAGTAACAGCATCAACAGCAGCAGCAGCAGCAGTATCTGCAGCAGCAACAACAGCAGCAGTACCTGCAGCAACAACAGCAGCAGTACCTGCAGCAACAGCAGCAGCAGCAGTACCTGCAGCAACAGCAGCAGCAGCAGTACCTGCAGCAGCAGGAGCAGCAGCAGTACCTGCAGCAACAGCAGCAGCAGCAGTACCTACAGCAGCAGCAGCAGCAGCAGCAGCAGCAGCAGGAGTTGTTTGTATGTATGCTGCAGGTTAATAAACCCAAATGCCTCAAAGACGTGCGGCTGCGGTTTGTCTTTTGGCGTCCCTCGCGACTTCAAAGCAAAAATTCAAATTACTCAAAAACCTACAAAGTGCTCAGGACAGCAGCAGCAGCAGCAGCAGCAGCAGCAGCAGCAGCAGCAGCAACAGCAGCAGCAACAGAAGGAGGGGCAGCATGAGCAGCAGAAGCAGTAGCAGCAGAAACGATAATGATAGGCGCTATATATACGCGACGCCGGCTGCTGCAGCAACTACTGCTGCCACAGAATTCTTTGTCGAAACGTCTGCAGCAGCAGCAGCAGCAGCAGCAGCAACAACAGCAGCAGGAACAGCAGCAGCAACGGCAGTAGTAAGGACACATTAGCGCGGCTTCGCCGCTGTATAAATTGTCATTGTTTACTTCTTTTTTCAAACTGTCGCTGCAGCAGCAGCAGCAGCTGGTGCTGCTGCTGCTGCTGAGAGAATGCAGCCGCTATGGCGGCG
>NW_013550142.1:2955-5462 GCF_000499425.1 Eimeria acervulina | reverse complement strand
AGTATATCAATATATTTATATAAATATATTAATATATATAGATACATTAATATATATATATATATATATGAATATATATTTATACATATGTATATATATATATATATATTTAAGAATAAACAAATATAGAGATAAGTGTAGAAGAAAACGAACCTATAAACATATAAGCAAATATATATAAACAAATAAACAAATAAACAAATAAATATGTAAATTTATAAATAATATATAAAAAGGTTTTGTTTATTTGTTTTGTTTTGTTTGTCTCCTTCGTTAAAAAGTCTAAATATTTATATTTATATTTACGCGTTTTGTATATTTAAATAGATTAACTTTACTTAAAGTCTATGTTATACATATATGCATATAGATATATTATTAGTATATGCATATATACATATATACTAATATATATATATATATCTATATATCGATATAGATATATCTATATATATATATATATCTACATATATATATATATATATTTGTACATGATCTACGTAGATTTATAATACATAAAGTGTATGCTATGTATATATATATATATATATATCAATGTATATATATATATATCAATGTATATAGATATATATAAATATATATATCTGTATATATATATATATAATATATATCTGTGTATCTATATATATATATATATATCTGTATGCAGCTAGCCATTCTGTACCTGCATAGAAAGAAGAAAAAGAATGTTTATTTTGTTTGCATTGCGTTTGTTGTTTTATTTTGTTTATATTATATTTGTCTATTATATATAGATATATAGATATAGATATAGATATAGATATATATCTATATATATATATACATCTATATATATAATATATCTATAGATATATCAAGCGAGAGGTCTAGACAACTCGCGGGTGTCTCTGCAGCTCTCTGCCTTTCAGCTGTATATAAATAAATATAAATGCATTAAATTAATTCATTTAAACAAAACCAGCGGAAAATATACCCCAGACACGCTGCTGCTGCAGCAGCAGCAGCAACAGCAGCAACAGCAACAGCAACAGCAACAGCAGCGTTCATCTAACTAACTGCAGCAGCAGCAGGCTGGATACACGCATAGAGAGCGAAGAAAGCGTTAAAACAAATTTTTGTTTTTTTAATAGGTGAAAAGAAAGAAAGTATTAATTAAAAATAAAGATAGACAGAGAAAAATAGAGTAAGAAACTTACAAACAGCTGCAGCAGCAGAGTGTAGCTACACATACACCGTGCTGCTGCTGTGCGTTATGTTGCAGCAGCAACGCGTCTATAACCAGCGAGTTTGCTGCTGATGTCATTATAAATATATATTTAAAGAGAATCTTTACTTTGTTTGCTTTTTTTTTGTTTGTTGTCTATTTCTGTCTTCTGTTTTTCTCTCTTTCTCACTCTCGCCCTCGCGGTAGCAGCAGCAGCAGCAGCAGCAGCAGCAGCAGCAGCAGCGGGGTTTCTTGCGTTCTAGTATACTTGTACTGTCTTTCTTTCTGTGTCTCTGTCTTTTCTCTTCTTCTTTTCTTCTGTTTTTAATTATCAGCAGCAACAAACAGCAGCAGAGGCCCCGAGCTTGCCTCTGTATGCTTTATGCTGCAGTAGTAGCAGCACAAGTAGCAGCAACAGCAACTATAGTAGCAGCAGCAGCAACAGCAGCAGCAGCATATCATAGCTTTCTGCATTTCCGCAGCAACAGCAGCGCAGCAGTGTGTCTGCTGCAGCAGCAGCAAATCCTTAGCTTCGCTTTCTTCTCCTAACCCCGCCGAACCAGCAGCAGCAGCAGCAGCAGCAGCAGCAGGAGCAGGAACACAACCGCAACAGCAACCGCAACAGCAACCGCAACAGAGAACCAACAGCATCAGCAGGAGCAGCAGCAGCAGCAGCAGCAGCAGGAGCAGCAACAGGAGCCACAGCAGCAGCAGGAGTTAGCTAGAGATTAAGATAGTTTTGATATTATCGAGCAAGATGAACTATAAATTTATTATTAATAATGAAGGCATCCTTCATCGTCTTCACCCTGATGGTCTTACAACATATCCTGCAGACTCAGTTTTGCTGCTGCATGAGAGATTTCCTGTTCTGTCGAACTTCTACTTCGATGTGTAAACCCTAAACCCTAAACCCTAAACCCTAAACTCTAAGCATTACGCAGACCAGGCTAATATTAGTTGCTGCCTCATGCTCCTGCTCGTGTTTTATCTTGCTGATGCTCTTTTTGTTGCTGCTGAAATTTTGTTCTACTGCTGCTGTTTTGTGCTGCTGTTGCTGTCTACTGCTGCTGCTGCTGCTGCTTTGTGCTGCTGCCTTGTTGTGTTGCTGCTGTTGCTGCTGCCGTATGATGCTGCTGCTGCTTCTGCTTGTTGCCGCTGCTGTGGATCTACGCTGCTGTTGCTGCTGCTGCTGCTGCTGCTGCTGCTGCTTCGTGTTTCATTGGAGAGTTTAGCGTTGTTAGGCTGCTGCTCCTGCTGTATATATATATATATATATATATATATATATATATATATA
>NW_013550142.1:0-2855 GCF_000499425.1 Eimeria acervulina | reverse complement strand
ATATATATATATATATATATATATATATTTATATAATGTATATATATTTATATAATGTATATATATATGTATATGTGTAGATATATATAATATAGATTATAAGAGCGTAGACAGTATATAGGTTATAGTATAGATTTTTATATTTATTAATGTATATTTCTGTATGTATATATGTATGTATATGTATGTATATGCATATATGTATTTATTTATTATATTTATTTATTGTTTCTAGATAAAACTGCATACATTCTACTTAAAGGCGATATTATATATATATTATATATATATTTACATCTATATATATATATTATATATATTATATATATATTTACATCTATATATATATTATATATATTATATATATCTTTATATTATATGTAGCATTTATTAGATAAATAAAATAAATATACAGTTGTTATTAACTCAAGCAATGACAAAGTTAATTTATTGCTGTTTCTTCTGTTTCTGCTGCTGCTGCTGCTGTCGCTGTTGCTGTTGCTGCTGTTGCTGCTGCAGGGAGAAGAAGTTCAGCGCTGCTGCTGCTTTGAGCTGGAACATTAGTCATTATTTTGCTGCGCCTTTTGCTGCTGTTTTATATTTAGTATTATGTTATGCAGGGGTAATTTATATGAAGAATCGCAAACCCTTTGATCTGCGCATGCCGCTCAAATGCTGGAACTTAGCTCTCGCTATTTTTAGCTTCATGGGCATGGTGAGAACAGATTATTTATTTATTTTATTTTATTTATTTTATTTAGTTTGTTTTTATTTGTTTATTTATTTACTTTGCTTGTTTATTTTGTTTGTTTGTTTGTTTATGTTGTTTGTTTTGTTTGTCTGTCTGTTTTATTTATTTTTTTGTGTTTTGTTTGGCGTTTGCTATTTTTAGCTTCATGGGCATGGTGAGAATAAATTATTTATTATTTATTTTATTTATTTATTTATTTTATTTAGTTTGTTTATTATTTATTTTGTTTTTATTTATTTGTTTATTTATTTATTTTGTTTGTTTTGTTTGTTGGTTTTATTTGTTTGTGTTTTATGCAGCTCTTGCTATCTTTATATATATATATATATATGTATATATATATATGTATATATATACATATATATATACATATTTATATATTTATTTAATTTATATGTTTATTTTGTTTGTGTATTTTGTTTAGTTGGTTTTCTTTATTTGTTTTTATGTTTCTGTTGTTTCGCTGACTTCAGCTTCATTTATTTGTATTATTTATTATTTTATTAATTAATTTATTCGTCTGTTTTATTTATTTTTAATTAATTAGCTTATTGTTGTTTTGTTTGTTTGTTTATTTTATTTGTTTTTATTATTTTTCTGCTGCTGTTTCGTTCTCGCTGTCTTCGTATAAGAGATATTAACTTATTTATCTGTTTGTTTATATTTATTTATTTATATTTATTTATATTTATTTATATTTGTTTATTTTGTTTGTTCAGATACGCGTTTTACCTCAGCTGCTTTGTTTGATATACTTCTGGGGGTTCGAAGCATCTGTTGCTGCTCCTCCGGTGTATGCCTACGGCCACGGGCCTGCAGGTTTGCTAAACCCTAAACCCTAAACCCTAAACCCTAAGGTGTCGTTTGTGTTGGATTCAGCTGTCTTTGCTGTGGTTTATGAAGGGTAGCGGTCTTCCTAACCCCTAAACCCAAAACTCTAAACCCTCACTTCCTAAACCCTAAACCCTAACCTCCTAAACCCTAAACCCTAACCTCTTAAACCCAACCCCGTAAACCCTAAACAGTAGACTCTCTATTGCAAAACCCTAAACCCTAAACCGTAAATGGATGCGTGCATGCATGTTTTTGTGTTTAGGGCTGTGGACATTGCTGTTTATATATTCAAAGTTCTTGGAGCTGATAGACACTGCATTTATAATATTGCGGAAGAAGAGGCTGTCGTTTCTACACTATTATCATCATGCAACAGTGCTGTTATACACCTGGGATGCATACACCTGCGAGCAGCCAGCAGGTATATATTTTGTAGCGATGAATTATACTGTACATGCAGCAATGTATTTATATTTTTTTATTGCTGCTGTCTTAGAAAGGCCTCTCTCTTGGGGTATATTCGTTACAGTTGCTCAAATATCTCAGATGTTTATAGGTGTAGGTGTTACGTTTGTTTCTATGTACATTGCATGCACTGCACCTTATAAGGCTCTGTGGCACAGACAGCAGCTCGATGATGCACTTAGCTACGGACATTATATAACATTAAAAAATCTTTACTGGGCGTGCTTAATGTATTCAACATATTTCTATCTATTTGCTGAGTACTTCGTTAAACGTTATCTTAGAAAGCCTCAAAACAATAAACACCAGCAGCATCAACTGCAGCACCCCAAGGAGCATCAACACGAAGCAGCAGCAACAACAGCAGAAGATGAAACAGCAGCAGAAACAGCAGTGGCCAAGAAGCAGCAGAAAGATGTCTATAAACGCAAACAGTAATACTGCGGAAGCAGCAACAGCAATATTTGCTGTGCAAACACTATTTGCTGCTGCTGCTGCCGCAGCAGCAGCAGCAAAACATCCACTACAGCGCTTGCATTAACAGCAGCAGCAGCAGCAACAGCAGCAGAAACACCAATATCGGCAGCAGCTGCAGCAACGCCTGCATCTGCTGTGGTAGCACTAGCAGCAGCTGCTTTAGCAGCAGCTGCAGCAGCAGTACCACCTGCTGCACCTCCTGCAATAGCGGAATGCTGCAGCACCAGCTGCAGCATTAGCTGCAGCACCAGCTGCAGCAGCGGTAGAACCTGCAGCAGGAACTGCAATAGCAGCTGCAGCAGCCGCAGCAGCAGCATCTGCTGCTGCT
>NW_013550143.1:46240-51240 GCF_000499425.1 Eimeria acervulina | reverse complement strand
TTCGCTTCATTGTGGCTTTTATACCCTAATGCTGCGATGGCGTCCAGACGTCGCTGCACCCAAACCCTAAACCCTAAACCCTAAACCCTAAACCCTAAAGACGGTGGAATTGCAGGGGTGGTGGTGATTCTTCCGGTGTGCGAATGAGAGCGTAGGATTTATTTAGGGTTTGGAATGGTCGCAGTGGTTCCCAGGGTTTAGGGTTTAGGGTTTAGGGTTTAGGGTTTGTACCTGAATCGGAATGCCATTGGGGACTGCAAAGGGATTGGAGTGTCTCCGCAGCAACGGAGCCAAAGGCGAATTCTGAGTGCCGCTGTCTCCTTCTTG
Organism: Eimeria acervulina; assembly: GCF_000499425.1. Taxonomy (NCBI): domain Eukaryota; phylum Apicomplexa; class Conoidasida; order Eucoccidiorida; family Eimeriidae; genus Eimeria; species Eimeria acervulina. The sequence continues at coordinate 50,913 of NW_013550143.1, read as the reverse complement.
GAGCAGCTCAGCGCGGTAAGACGGAGACACTGTACCCCACGAGTCACACTGCAGCAGCACGCATCTGCAGCAGCAGCAGCAACAGCAGCAGCAGAAACAGCAGCAGCAATAGCAGCAGCAGAAGCAGCAGCAATAGCAGCAGCAGAAGCAGCAGCAACAGCAGCAGCAACAGCAGCAAACCCTATAAACCCCTCAAAACCCTAAACCCTAAACCCTAAACCCTAACGCCAAACGAGCAACACACGCTCCTACCATCTTGTGGAACAAACAATCAAACATACACATGCACACACAAACTCGCAACTCCAAACCCTAAACCCTAAACCCTAAACCCTAAACCCTAAACCCTAGGCTGGACCTCGAGGGGTTGACGACGTGGTTGTGCCAAAGAGGATCCACCAACAACTCCGTAGGCAGCTGATGAAGCCAATACGCATCTTCTCGTTTGTTCATATAAATACGTCCTGCAGCAAAACCCTAAACCCTAAACCCTAAACCCTAAACCCTAAACCCAAAACCCTAAACCCTAAACCTTCAGTCGGCGCACAGGCCCCCGTGTGTGCTCTCCAGTGCGTACCCTACCCCTATAGCAAAAGCAACACACCCTCTACGTAGCTAGCTGTCTAGCTAGCTAGAAAGCTAGCTAGCTGTCTAGCTAGCTAGCCGCCTAGCTAGCTAGCTGTCTAGCTAGCTGCCCCATCGAGCCCCCTTAGCTAGCTAGATAGCTGCGTAGCTAGCTAGTTAGCTCTCTAGCTAGGTAGTTAGCTGCCTAGCCACCTAGCTAGCTGCCTGGCTAGCTACTAGCTAGCTACCTTCGTAGTTGGGGTCCAGGTTATGAATGATGTGAAAGAAAGTGCTGTTCTCAAATGTAGAACCGAAGAAACCGTTTTTTGCGTATGCGGGAATCAAAGATGTCGGCCAATCGTTCGTAACAATCAACTGCACCCACAAACCCTAAACCCTAAACCCTAAACCCTAAACCCTAAACCCTAAATTCTGAACCCTAAATTCTGAACCCTAAACTCGTAGGATGTCGATTGACCCTCAAGTAGTACCGACAATACAAAGGCATCAGCACAACCCGATTTGCCAACAGCGTCAAACCCTAGGTATCTGAACCCTAAACCCTAAACCCTAAACCCTAAACCCTAAACCCTAAACCCTCGGCCGACCTGTGGGATGATGCGTTCGTGGCAGAGAAGCTCCAAGGCGCCCTTAGCGAAGGTTACAAGCATTCTGCAATATCCACACACCAAACCCTAAACCCTAAACCCTAAACCCTAAATCCCCGTGCAGCGGAATCATGGCCGAGGCATCAGCACGACAGGTGCAGCCACATGTTATGCTTTAAAGGGTTTAGGGTTTAGGGTTTGTGAGTCCCAGGGTAAGCTTGATGTTTCGCGGCAGCTTGCCGGCTGCTTAGGAGGGGCGCATTAGGGTTTGCTCCAGGGCTGGGGTTTAGGGTTTAGGGTTTAGGGTTTAGGGTTTGACCTTATAGCGTCGATTCCATAGAATTCGGGGTAAGGTTGAGGGAAGATAGAAGCGTGATGAATAAAATAGAGTTGAACGTTCTTAACCACACAACCCCGGTGGATCCCTGCACCCAGCCACAAACGCTAAACCCTAAACCCTAAACCCTAAACCCTAGGCACCCGCGAAGTCTGTGCTTCAAGCCTGCCCTGCTAGGGAGCCTAAGGGTTTAGGGTTTAGAAAGAGAGCGCGCCCTAGAACTTAAACTATCAAAAAGGGTTTGGAGGTTGACATCACCGTAGGGCTTAGGGTTTAGGGTTTAGGGTTTAGGGTTTAGGGTGTACCAAGTTTAATGAATTCGCCGCCAACGTGCACTTCGACATTGAAGGCATGGGAGATCCCGTCCCTCTCCAAATACCCTCTCTCTCCCCGTCTGATCCGCAAACCCTAAACCCTAAACCCTAAACCCTAAACCCTAAACCCTAGAGCGGCAAGCTTTAGAAGGAAGGGTTTAGGATGGGTGTATTACTTGCCTGTTCCTGTCGTAGTAGGGAGAAATGACAATCACCTCTTGGCCAAATTCCTGGAGGCGCACATTCTCCAAACCCTAAACCCTAAACCCTAAACCCTAAACCCTAATCCATAAACCCTAAACCTCGCAAAAGCAGCGGTGATCGCTCTGCATCCTTAACTTTGCATTGGAGGAAATGGAAGGCCAGGGTTTACCGTTCAAGGTTTAGGGATTAGTGCTAATGGCTTAGGGTTTAGGGTTTAGGGTTTAGGGTTTAGGGTTTAGGGTTTACGGTGGCTAGGGTTGTTGAGAGCTCATCCACCATCACCCCCAAACCACCGACTGTCGACCATTTGCCTAACTCCGGCGCAACAAAAACCAGCGGAGTTAGTCGGTTGCTTTGCAATACCTGAAGCCAAACCCTAAACCCTAAACCCTAAACCCTAAACCCTAAACCCTAAACCCTCATCCCTGAGCACTAAAGCGTAAACCCCTGCTTGCCTACTGCAGATGATACCAAACACACCCTGCAAAATGCAGATAAACCCTACCAGTGCACCGGAAAGCTACAGAATCCTAAACCCTAAACCCTAAACCCTAAACCCTCACCTCATTTGCAAGCATAAGGCCGCGATTTGCTTTGGCATTCCCTACAGGGAGACTTTCTCCTTCAACCAATCGCCTCAGGCGAGCGAAGAAGGAACAAGCTGCGGCCCCACACAAATCCTAAACCCTAAACCCTAAACCCTAAACCCTCAGGTTGATGGACGCATCCGGCATTGCAGCGAGCACAGCTGCAAGAAGTGAGCGTTCAGCTAGCGGTTTAGGAATTTGATTATTTGTTTCTCGCTGGAATGAGGGTTTGGAAGTAGGGTTTAGGGTTTAAGGCGAGGGTTTGCAGTTGAGGGTTTAGGGTTTAGGGTTTGCAATTAGGGTTTAGGGTCTGACCTAGCATCCCATCTTTTGCGAAGAGTTTCGACTCGACGCAAATATCAAAAAGCGAGAGCTTATTCTTTGCTAGAAGGTGTCCTGCTTCAGGTCTATCTTGCTGCTGCTGCTGCTGCTGTTGCTGCTGCTGCTGCTGCTGCTGCTGCCATTCAAGGCTCCCGCGCGAGGCCCACGCCCAGCTGTCTCCTTCGCCAATATGAGCGTCTGTGAGGAGCTCGGCGTTGTCTAGGGAAGAGAAGAAGCAGCTTGCTGTTGTTGCTGCTGCTCCTTTTGCTGCTGCTGCTGCTGTGCTGCTGCTGCTGGGGCCTCCGTGCGCGCGCAGCTGCTGCTGCTGAGCCTGCCAATCTGTCAAGAGGTGCTGCTGCTGCTGCTGCTGTTGCAGGTGTTGTTGTTGCTGCACAATCGGTTGCTGCTGGTGCTGCATGATCTGTTGCTGCTTTGCTGCTGCTCCTGCTGTTGCTGCGGCTGCTGCTGCTGCCTGGTGCTGCAGCAGTTTGCTGCGGTAATCCAGCGCGTAGCTGAGTAGCTCCAGAAGGTCTGCTAGATTGTCCAGAGCAAATGCTTCTCGAGCAGCAAGGGGCACCTGCTGCTGTTGCTGCTGCTGCTGCTGCTGCTGCTGCTGCAGCGGAGCAGCAGCACGGTGCAGCAGCTCTAATATTAAGTTGGCGTGGGGCCTCCGGGGGCGGCTTCCCCTGCGGCTTTGGTTGCTGCTTTGTGTTTGTTCTTTACCTGCAAGAATAGGAAGAGAGAGTGTGCTTCTGCTGCTGCTGCTGCCGCTGCTGCTGCTGTTGCTGCTGCTACCTAGAGCAGCAAAGGAGAAGGTCGGGAAGGTCGGGGCTTGATGCCGCATGCGTCGCAGCAGCACTTCTAGCCGCAGCAAAGAAGAGCAAAACAGAGACAAGTAAAGAGGAGGTAAGCACAAAACAATGCTACGAGAGGGGCGTCCTATAATAGCTGTACGTGGCGTTGCTGCTGCTTCTTCTTCCTCCGCTGCTGCTGCTGCTGCTGTTGTTGTTGCTGCTGCTGCTTCGCGTTGCCAGTGAGAATCTGCCCGTTTCATGGGGCTGCGAGCAGCAGCAGCAGCAGCAGCAGCAGAAGCAGCAGCAAACTCTCTCTGACTGTTGAATGCGAAAGAATAGCTGCCGCCTGACGCTGCTGCTGCTTCTCCAGCCGAGGGAGAAACAACTGCTGCTGCTGGTGCAGCAGCAGCAGCAGCAGCAGCAGCAGCAGCAGCAGCAGCAACAGGGAGGGGAGACAGGAAAGAGGGAGGCTGTTCCTTGATTTGCAGCTTGCGAAGACAAGCAGCAGCAAATATATCGTTAGCTTTGCGTCTCAAGCCATGTGCTGCTTGAACTGCTGCTAGCGCTGCTGCTCCTGCTGCAGCGTCTTGCTGCTGCTGCTGCAGCATCCCTGCTGGCATCAAACAATATAGAGGGGGCCTCATATCGCATATAGGAAGGAGACAGAAAGCTCGGTGTAAAGAAGAGAACGGCTTCAAAGGAGGAAGTGCAAGTGGCTGCTCGAGCAGCTCCTGCAGAGGCATCACATTAGGCATAATGTTGCTGCCCAGACACCACTCCCCGCTGCTGCTGCTGCTGCTGCTGCTGCTGCTGCTAGTGCTGAAGCAGCTGCAGCACGACTTGTCTGCCTCGTTCTTCCGCAGCACAAAGTTTGAGGCAAAAGAATAATAAAAAGAAGAACAGCTGCAATTCATCAGGTCGCAGTAACCCAGCACAAAGCGCCT
>NW_013550143.1:41087-46140 GCF_000499425.1 Eimeria acervulina | reverse complement strand
GCAGCAGCAGCAGCAGCAGCAGCAGAAGCAGCAGCAAACTCTCTCTGACTGTTGAATGCGAAAGAATAGCTGCCGCCTGACGCTGCTGCTGCTTCTCCAGCCGAGGGAGAAACAACTGCTGCTGCTGGTGCAGCAGCAGCAGCAGCAGCAGCAGCAGCAGCAGCAGCAGCAACAGGGAGGGGAGACAGGAAAGAGGGAGGCTGTTCCTTGATTTGCAGCTTGCGAAGACAAGCAGCAGCAAATATATCGTTAGCTTTGCGTCTCAAGCCATGTGCTGCTTGAACTGCTGCTAGCGCTGCTGCTCCTGCTGCAGCGTCTTGCTGCTGCTGCTGCAGCATCCCTGCTGGCATCAAACAATATAGAGGGGGCCTCATATCGCATATAGGAAGGAGACAGAAAGCTCGGTGTAAAGAAGAGAACGGCTTCAAAGGAGGAAGTGCAAGTGGCTGCTCGAGCAGCTCCTGCAGAGGCATCACATTAGGCATAATGTTGCTGCCCAGACACCACTCCCCGCTGCTGCTGCTGCTGCTGCTGCTGCTGCTGCTAGTGCTGAAGCAGCTGCAGCACGACTTGTCTGCCTCGTTCTTCCGCAGCACAAAGTTTGCTGTTCGCTAAGAGGCAGCCTTTGGAAGAAGGGGGCGAGGGGCTGCAGCAGCAGCCGCTTATCGCAAATTGTTTGGGCGGTCAGGTTTATAACAAAGAGACACAAGACATGCCTGCCCTGCAGCAGCATCACATCCTGCTGCTGCTCTTGAACTTGCTGCAGCAACAACTGCTGCTGCGCCAACACCTGCTGCTGCTCCTCCTCCTGCTGTTGTTGCTGCTGAAGCACCTGCTGCTGCTGCTCCTGCTGCTGCGGCTCTTGCTGCAGCACCTGCTGCTGCTGCTGCTGCTGCTGCCGCAGCAGCAGCAGATTGTCTAGCCTTTGGTTCTCATGTGTGAAGACTCTCCTGGCTAAGAAGCCTGCCTGTTCTAGCAGCAGATCTCTATCAACTCTTGCAAAAGCAACAACTGGGCCTTCTACAGCTTTTTGCTGCTGCTGCTGCTGCTGTTGCTGCTGCTGCAGCAGCAGGTCTTCGCTGCTGGTGCTCGTGCTGCAGGAGTCCCAGTCTGAGTTGCTGCCGTCGCTACCCCACACGGAGACAGCTGTTGGCATGCTAGAAGGGTCGCTTGTACCTATAGGGGAGCTGCTGCAGCTGCTGCTGTTGCTGCTGCTGCTACTGCTGCTGCTGCTGCTGCTGGTCCGGCGGCGGTGGCGGCTGCGCCGCGCTCGCGAGTGTGGGGAGGAAGCAAAGAAACTGAGAATGCTGCTCACTCTCTTGCTGCTGCTCGGTGCTGCAGCAGCAGCTGCAGCAGCAGTTGCTGTTGCCGCTGCTGCTCCTGCTGTCTCTGACGACCGGTGCGGCTTCTTAGAGCGGAGCGACCCCTGTTGCTGAAGCTTGTGCTGCTGCTGCTGCTGCTGCTGCTGCTGCATTTTGTGGTTGTGTCTGTGCTGCTGCTGCTGGTGCTGCTGCTGTTGGTGCTGCTGCTGGTGATGGTGCTGCTGTTGCTGCGGCGGTACTTTTGTGGTGGTTCTCGTCGCGCTTTTGCGTTGCTGCTGCTGCTGCTGCTGTTGCTGCTGCTGCTGCTGCTGCCGGGTGTACAGACAGCTCAGAGGGCAGCCGTCTGGCTGAAGCACCTCTAAAGGGATTAAAACGCCTCGCAGCAAACACTTCTCTTTGCTGCGGAGCTCTCGCAGCCTCCCGTAGCGAGCAGCTAAAGAAGATAATTGACCTGCACAAACCCTAAACCCTAAACCCTAAACCCTAAATTACCAACCCTAAGACACAAACTACAAACCTTCATATGCATAATACAAAACACAAAAGACGGCACAAGCACAAACCCTAAACCACACGCTATAAACACAAACCCTAAACCTTAAACCCTAAAACCCTAAGACCCTAAACCCTAAAACCCTAAACCCTATACTTTAACCCGTTAGCAACCAAAGAAACACAGGTCCTGTAAACCATAAACCCTACTAGCAATCCCTAAACCGTAAACCATAAACCCTAGAACGGAAACGAAACGATAAAAGAACTTCATGAGGGTTTAGGGTTTGCATGAGGGTTTAGGGTTTACACACCCGCTGAGGCTCCGAGGGTTTGCAAGAATTCTGTCTCTCTGTCAGGCAGTTGGGTAATACGCTCAAAGCCATGAGGCCCGAGGAAGCGCTCCAATAGCTTTAGCTCTGCAGCAAACCCTAAACCCTAAACCCTAAACCCTAAGTCCTAAACCCTAAGCAACGCTTCCACGGTCCCAAACCCTAAACCCTAAACCCTTAACCCTCACAGCAACACGGATCAGCAGACGCACTGCTACATGGGTAGGCGCCGTTCCCTTGGGTCTGCAGGCACAGCACACCGCGACTAAACCCTAAACCCTAAACCCTAAACCTTAAACCCTATCTGCAAGGGAGAGGGATGAGAGAAAGAGAGGCCTGCAATAACTTCTTTCTTGTCGGGGGTTTAGGGTTTAGCGTGCACACCCTGCCACTGCCGTCCGCTGCACAATGAACCCACACAAGAGCAAACCCTAAACCCTAAACCCTAAACCCTAAACCCGATTGCAACAGCAAATAGAGCGCAGCAGCTAACAACCCTCAAATGTCTGTAGCATCGTTATCCCAGCGGCACCTTGATAACTTTGGATAGATCTAAGGGTTTAGGGTTTAGGGTTTAGGGTTTAGGGTTTAGGGTTAGGGTTTGGGGTCGTGAGGGTTTACAGCGTTCATTCGGGTCAAAGAAGTTCGGAACTCCCATCCTGAATACCATTCCTTCTACCTCTCCAGCAACTGCACACCAATCATCTTAAACCCTAAACCCTAAACCCTAAACCCTAATTCGTTACCTTAGCCGGCCTACTCTTGTGCCGAGGGGGGCAGGGTTTAGGGTTTAGGGACTGCACAAATCCCCAGCGAAAGCCAAGGGTTCGCAGACTGCGAAGCCCTTACACACTCCTGCTTAAGAATTAGGGTTTAGGGTTTAGGGTTTAGGGTTTGATACCTGTCACGAAGGAATCCGGAAGGAAACATAGAAGGTCTTGATATGCCCACGCGGCTTTCTTGTATGACAGCAGAGGCAGAGGAGACGCTGGCCCGCATGAAAGCTGAACGCAAACCCTAAACCCTAAACCCTAAACCCTAAACCCTGAATCATTCACCAGCAAACCCTCTCAACGTCGAACAGGGCCCCACACAAACCCTAAACACTAAACCCTAAACACTAATTATTAAATCCTCTACAATCAAATCCCCCAAGCCTCCTACAAGGCCACACACAAACCCTAAACCCTAAACCCTAAACCCTAAACCCTAGCGTGCCTGAAGCAAGGTTCCTCCAGGCGGCAGTGCTGAGTGTTGTTTGCCCAGGGTCTTGAAGAGAGAAGCCACAGAGACATGCCCGCCTGTACAGCCGAAACCCTAAACCCTAAACCCTAAACCATAAAACCTTAAGTTTAGAATGCGAACATCTTAAGGGCTAAACCCTTTTTTATGCCGTTAGGCGCATTCGCGGTGTCTTCGGATCTCTCTGAGTCTGTCTTCCCCAGCAGAAACCCCTCCTCCATTCTATACCTAAACCCTAAACCCTAAACCCTAAACCCTAAACCCTAAGCGTACTTAGCACAGAAGGAACTAAAGACGCAACGTGCTGCACCACCGGCAGCAAACCACTCCGAGATAAAAGAGCCGCTGTGGTGTCTGCCCGCTGTGAGGCGAGCTTCCTGCAGATATTCAAACCCCAAACCCTAAACCCTAAACCCTAAACCCTAAACCCTAAACCCTAAACTCTATGGCGTAAGCCTTCGTGTTCTGAGTCGCTGCTTTGAACAGGCCGCTGTGGGCGCCTCATCCCCAACCCCCCTACAAGGTGAAGCAGAGCCTAGGGTTTAGGGTTTAGGGTTTAGGGTTTAGGGTTTAGGCTGACCCCGGAAGAGCGGCGCGGCAAGAGGGGCAAAAGCGAGACCGTTGATTAGACGAAACCCCACAAGCACTGCAAACCCCAAACCCTAAACCCTGATCTACAGCAGCAGATGCCTCAGCCAGCAGCAGGAAGTTAGGGTTCTCTGCCCATACACTCCGACACAACTGCAGAAGCACCCATACACATACCTCCAAACCCTAAACCCTAAACCCTAAACCCTAAATCCTAAACCCTAAATCCCACTAGGGCCTAGCAAACCCGAGTAAACCCTACTAAAATTCGTTATGGAACCATACTAAACCCTAAACCCTAAACCCTAAACCCTAAACCCTAACTCACCTTCACCAGGAATGGGTTTGGATAAAACCGAGCAGACTTCGCTAAACTCCAGTAACCCGTCATATTGTGTGTCCCCGGCACTATCACCTGAGCGCCCAAACCCTAAACCCTAAACCATAAACCCTAAACCCTTAACCGTAAGTAACGTGTATCCATGCTTAGGAACTTAGGCCAGGATCTCAGCGAGCTTTGGGTGGCCGCGTCCAGAGCAGCAACCGCAAACCCTAAACCCTAAACCCTAAACCCTAAATAATGCCTATGCCCCCAATAAACATTGTGAGTGTATTTGCAGCTCAGGAGGCTGGGGAGCTGTTGCGAATGAAGTTGGCGGGCAGGCTCGGCGTCCGAGGGGCCTTGTAAGGGTCCCATTAGGGTTTAGGGTTTAGGGTTTAGGATTTAGGGTTTGCAGCTAGACCTGGCCAGTTATGATTTCTTCTGGAGAATATGCAGACTGCCCATCAGCATCGCGGCGGTTTAATGCTGCTTCATTTGCGAGCAGCACCTCAGGGGCGCTGCAGCTATTAAGGAGCTTCAATCCGTCAATCCCTGAACCCCAAACCCTAAACCCTAAACCCTAAACCCTAAACCCTAAACCCCCACTCTCATTACGCTGCAAACAAAAATGCTACGCACAAGCGGATGCGCTTGGCTTGGAAAGAAGCGGCGAACTCCGCCCGCTAAACCCTCAGGTATAAACAACGGAGTAGGGTTTAGGGTTTAGGGTTTAGGGTTTAGGGTTTAGGGTTTGC
>NW_013550143.1:31087-36087 GCF_000499425.1 Eimeria acervulina | reverse complement strand
CTTGCTGTTGCTTCTGTTGCTGCAGATGCTGAGGGATCTGGAGACACCCTAATAAAAATCTGCTGCTGCTGCTGCTGTTGTTGCTGCTGCTGCTGCTGGGACTGCAGCAGCAGTTGCTGCTGCTTTCTTGTCAGCAGCTGCGCGAGGCACTGGTGAACTTTCAGCAGCAGAGCCGTTAGATTGCTTCCTGCTGCTGCTGCTGTTGCTGCTGCTGCTGCTGTCTTGTCAGCCTCCTGCCCTGCTATTGCTGCTGCTGCTGCTGGTTGTTGTGAGCTACACTGCATCAGCAGCAGCAGCACCTCCTGCTGCAGCGGCTGCAGCAGCTCCTCTTGCTGCTGCTGCAGCAGATGCTGCTGATTGGGCAGATAGGAAGAAGCAAACAACCTCGCTGAGAAAAAAGCAGCAGCACATGCAGCAACAGCGATAGCAGCAGCAGCATCAGCAACCGTAAGACTAACACACGTAGCACTGGCAGCAGCAGCAGCCACAGAAGATCTCGTAACAACAGCAGCAACTATAGAACTGAACGCAGCAACGCCAGCAGCAACAACTGCAGCAAGAGCAGCAGCGGCAACAGCAGCAGCAGCAGCCGCTTCTGCTGCTGCTGGTTAGGGGGAGCCTACGCTCTCGCTCTAGCTGCAGCAGCAGCCGCAGCAGCTTTTCGGAGACTCGAATATGCAGAGCTGCAGTTTCTGCTGCTGCTTCTTGGTCGGGAGGCTGCTGCAGTTGCTGCTGCAGCTGCTGCTGCAGTTGCTGCTGCAATTGCTGCTGCAGCAGCGGCTCATTGGGCCAGACGCTTCTCTCCATCTCGCAGCACAGCAGCAGCTGCTGCTGCAGCAACGCGCGCAAGGGACGGGACTGGGTGGTCCGTTTGCTGTTGCTGCTGTTGCGGCTGTTGTTGCTGCTGTTGCTGCTGTTGTTGTTGCTGCTGTTGCTGCTGCTGTTGCAGTAGCAAGGCTAAAAAGCGAAGGAGCGTCTCTGGAGACGGTTATTTCATGCTGCTGCTGTGGTTGCGGGCGTCTTCCCTGCTGCCCTTGCTGCTGCTGTTGCTGCTGCTGCTGCTTCTGCTGCTACTGCTGCTGCTGCTGCTGCTGCAGTGAGTAATAAACACCCTTTTTAAGCTGTATTATCACCTCCAATCACTCATATTGCAGAACAACTCTTTTTCTTTCTTCTTCTCTATCGCCACATGCAGCAGTCGGCAGCTCCTGGTGCGGCGGCGGCTGCGGCTGCTGCTGCTGCTGCTGCTGCTGCTGCTGCTGCTGCGGCTGCGGCTGCTGCCGACTGGCTGGCGAAGGCAGCAGGGAGTATCCAGGCGGCGGAGATATCCCTTGTTGTTTTCATGTTCTTCTGTTTATAAACCCTAAACCCTAAACCCTAAACCCTAACTGCTGCCTTCTAAGCCGCGCCAACGGGCACGGGAACCCGTGCATGCGCGGGAAAGGGTTTAGGGTTTAGGGTTTAGGGTTTGGGGGCGGAGCACACTACTTTTGAGTTTTAGATTGTTGGCATACACTTGATGCTGCTGCTGCAGCAGCAGCAGCAGCTGCTGCTGCTGCTGCCGTTGCTGCTGCAGCTGAGCGCATGCAGCGGGAAGCAAGTATATCGGGGCCCCGTGGGGTTTGTTGGTGTCCCTGTGATTCCCAGCAACAGCAACAGCAGCAGCGGCTGCTGCTGCAGCATTCATGGCAACAGCAGCAGTAGCAGCAGCAGCAGCAGATTGCTGCGGGGGCTACGCCGAGGCGCACCGCCCCTCACCCCTCCCACCGCAGCAGCAGCAGCAGCTGCTGCTGCTGCAGCAGCAGCAGCAGCAGAAAAGGAGAAGCCTCTGCTGCGTGTGGGGAGTCGGTGGTCTCCTTTGGCTTTAGTTCAGGCAAAGGAGGTGCTGCGTAAGGTGGTGTTTGCTGCTGCTGAGCGTTTTCCTGCTGCTGTTGCTGCATTTCTAGAGGAGGAGGAGCAGCAGCATCTGCTGCAGCAGGAACTGCAGCAACAGCAGCAGCAGCAGTTGCTGCAGCGGGAACGGCTGGGGGATAAGTGCAGCGAGCTGCTGGCGGCGACAGCAGCAGGGGCCCTGCCTGCTGCTGCTGCTGCTGCGCTGCAGCAGCGGCTGCGGTATGGTGAAGCTGAGATTATTCCTTATCAGACAGCAGCAGATAAGCAGCTGCAGCAGCAGCTGCTGCAGCTGGGTGGGAAGGGTTTGTTTAGTAAGGAGCTTGATGAGGCAGTGCAGCAGCAGCAAATTCAGTTTGCTGTACATTCTTTAAAAGACGTGGGTGTGCTGCTGCCGCGCAGCACAACGCTTGCTGCTCTGCTGCAGCGAGAAGCTCCTCAAGATGTGCTGCTGTTTGTAGCTAAAAACAAACACAAAATACAGCCTCTCCTTGAGGCTATTGCTGCTGCTGCCGCTGCAGCTGCAGCAGCAACTCCTGCTGCTGCAGCAAAGCAAACAGACCCCCACAGAAACTCTATCATAGTTACAGAAACCAACAGCAACAGCAGCAGCAGCAGCAGCAGCAGCGGGGACGAAATTTTGATTGGCAGCGCTTCGCTGAGGAGACAAGCCTTGCTGCTGAACCTTGTTAACAGCAGGCCTGCAGCGGCAGCAGCAGCACCAACAGCAGCAGCAGCAGCAGCACGAGTCCGCTGTGTGCTGCTGCGGGGCAATGTGCAGACGCGGCTGCGGAAGCTGCGAGAAGGCGAAGTGGACGGCACTCTGCTTGCTGCAGCAGGTTTGCTGCGGCTGTCTCTGCTGCAGCAGAAGCAGCAGCAGCAGCAGGTATCAGCAGCAGCAGCAGCAAGGAAACTGGAGACAGTTCGATTAGAGAAGCCATATGAAGACATTGCTGCTGTTCTCCTCCCTAAACTCTGCTTCATCCCTGCAGCAGGTCAAGGTATTGTTGCTGCTCAATGCCGCTCTGATGACTGCAGCACGCTGCAGCTGCTGCTGCCAGTAAACAACTCTGCTGCAGCAACTGCAGCAGCAGCAGAACGCGCATTCCTCCAGCAGCTAGACGGCAGCTGCAGGACCCCTCTCGGCGCCATTGCCTTGCTTCACCCGCAGCAGCAGCAGCAGCAGCAGCAACAGCAGCAGCAGCAGCAACAGCAGCAGCAACAGCAGCAGCTGCAACAGCAGCAGGGCCTGGAGTTCAGAGGGTTTGTTGGTGAACCTGACGGGTCTAGAATGTTTCACGTTGCTGCTGCTGCTGCTGCAGGTGTACGTACACCGGAGGAAGCAGCAGAAGTAGGAGCAGCAGCAGCAAAAGAAATACAAGAAGCAGCAGGCCCTGACTTCCTTCATAATATCATAAACCGCGTGCAGCAGGGTTGGGGCTCCCTCAAAAAACCCTAAAAATCAACAAACAATCCTGCATGCATGCATGCATGCATGCATCTATGCATGCATGCATGCACCTGCTGCGCCCTGCCGACAACCCTCCACAAGCCCCACGCTATCCTGCAGCAGCAGCAGCATCAAGAGCAGCAGCTGCTGCTGCTGCTGCTGATGTTGCTGCTGATGCTTCCGCATGCAGCAAACCTTCCACGTGGCGAAATCACGGGGTTGCATAGCCAGGGTGTGCTGCTGCTGCTGCTGCTGTTGCTGCTGCTGTTTGCATGCAGCAGCAGCAGCACGCCCCAACAGTGCCCCATCTGCACTGCATGCATGCAAGCAAATAAAATACCTGACACGAATTGGTGCATGCAGGCGGTGCAGCACGCACTACACTGCCTAAATATATATATATCCCTGGATGCATGCATGCATGCATGCATCCATGCATGCATGCATGCATGCATGCATAGAACTGCATCCCTGCATGCATGCAACTGCATCCCTGCATGCATACAACTGCATGCATGCACGCATACAAACAACTGCATGCATGCATGCGGTTGCATGCAAGTGCATGCATGCATGCAAGTGCATGCATGCATGCATGCTCAAGCGAAGAGTCTGTGGGGAGGGCCCCCTGAGGACAGAGTCACGGGGTTTGTTGGCGACCAGGTAGGCAGCAAGAAGGGAGGTGTTGAGAGCTGCTGCTGCTGCTGCTGTTGCTGCTGCTGCTGCTGCTGCGGAGAAGGCGCATGCAGCCTGCAGCGCTGCTGCTGCCGCTGCAGCTGCGTCAGCGCAGAGTATATCGCTGACGTCACCCACAGCGCCTCTGATATGGAAACTGCGATGTACATACACCCCAAATAAATAAATAAATAAATAAATAAATAAATAAATAAATAAATAAATATGCAAGCAACATTGACAGTAAACGAGCATAACCCCCAGCAGAAGAAAACCATTAACCCCAAACCCTAAACTCTCAGCAGTTAGCTAGCTAGCTAGCTAGCTAGTTAGCTATCCAGGTAGTTATAGCTAGCCAGCTAGCTCCTTCCCTACGTAGCTAGCCGTATGAATAGCGGGCTGCTGGATGGCTAGCTGTCTGCGTGCACAGCTACCCATCCCTCTAGTCTGCATGGCTAGCTAGCTAGCTAGCTAGATAGATAGATAGCCATACAGCTAGCTAGCTACCTAGTGTCTGCGTGCGCAGCTACCCATCCCTACACTCTGCATGGCTAGCTAGCCATGCAACTAGCCGTGCAGCTAGCTAGCTAGCTAGCTAGCTAGCTAGCTGGGTGCTCACCCATTGCGCATCCTTCAAACAGCTGCACATCGATGACGTAACGGCAGCTGCCGACTTTAAAGAGCTGAACCGACAAAATGATGTCTTCTGTCTCGCATGCAAACTCCTCTTTGCTGCTGCTGCTGCTGCTGCTGCTGCTGCTGCTTGGTTGAGGGGCCTCCGGCTGCGGAGGCCTAAGCGGGCGACAGCGCAGTTTATACTGCGAGACAAGATGCCACTCGTAGTCGCACGCCTTGAGGGTGTTTAGAATCTGCACCCAAACTCAAACCCTAAACCCTAAACCCTAGCAAACCCTCATTCATTACAATAATAAACCATCCTAACTAACAACCTTCATACATAAACCCTAATATATATATATATATA
>NW_013550143.1:0-30987 GCF_000499425.1 Eimeria acervulina | reverse complement strand
ATATATATATATATATATATATATATATATATATATAAGCCACCGCCACAAACCCTAATAAACCCTAAACCCTAAACCCTAATTAATTCTAAAAAAAATAAATACTAATAAAGCCTAAAACAAAACCCTAATACACCCCAGTGAGCCTCAGCAAGCACTAGGAAACAGCCCTCATAAACCCTAATAAACAATGCAAACCCTAGCAAACCCTCATGCACTCTGATAAACCCTAAAAAACCCTCATAACCCTCACAAACCCCAGTAAACACTAAACCCTAGTAAACCCTAAACCCTAATAAACCCCGTAGACTTTCTCCTATGCGGACGGGGGCGTTTGTGCTTAGCCGCTGCGTGCACCTGCAGCAACAGCTCCTGCATGCAACTGCTTTTACGCCCTAGGGCTTAGGGTTTAGGGTTTAGGGTTTAGGGTTTACAGCAGTGATGAGTATAGGGGCATCAAATGCAGCCTCTATGCCGAGCTTCCACCGAGCCGAAGCCCAGGAGCCCCCCCCACTAGGAGAGCGGCACTCGGGAGAAGATTCTGCTGCTGCTGCTGCTGCTGCTGCTGCTGCTGCTGCTGCAGTTGCTGCTGGTCCCCCCAACCTGCCGGTGCTGCCGGTGCTGCTGCTGCTGCTGCCGCTGCTGCTAGGCATATGACCCCCCAGCTGCTGCTGCAGAGACAGCAGAGAAGCTCCTGCTGCGCAAGAAGCAGCACGCCCGCAGCAGCGGAGGCTTAGCCTCCTCAAGACGCTAGCAGGGAATGTAGGGGGTTCTTCCGGCACCACACCTGAACGCAAACCCTAAACCCTAATAAACCCTAAACCCTACTAAACCCTAAACCCTAATAAACCCTAAACCCTAAAGGGTAAAAAGGGCTCCCTCGACTGACGACGGCGTTGTGCTGCAGTCCTCTGAAGCTGCTTGTATAAACATAATCAAGGGTGTTTACAAACCAGCTAGGGTTTAGGGTTTAGGGTTTAGGGGCTGCACCTGAGAGAGCAATCTGCTTCCTCCGACGGTCTGACAGCAGCTGATAAGCAACGGCCTCGCGGCTCCTCGGGAACCCCAAAAGGCCTTTTAAGAAGACAGAAGGGTCACTCACATCATACCCTAACTGCACGCAAACCCTAAACCCTAAACCCTAAACCCTAAACCCTAAACCCTAAACCCTAAGCCCTAAACCCTAATGAACCCTAATAAACCCTAATAAGCCCTAAACCCGCGGATGTCTCCACTATTGTTTTCTTGTTTCTTTTTCTCTGTGCTGACAATTCCGTTTGCAGACCTAGGGTTTAGGGTTTAGGGTTTAGGGTGAATACCTTGGCCATTTGGTTGAGTACAAGAGCATCTGGGGGCCCCCCGCATGCAGCTGCAGGCCTCAGTGTACGCAGATAGGCCGGCAGCTTCTCCTCAAACCACGGATGCCTCTTAATATCTTGAAGCTGTATTCGTCTGCTGGGATCAACCATCAGCATCTGCAGCAGCAGGCTGCGGCTCCCTGAGCTCAGGTGACCCGGAAGCGTAAAGTTCCCTGCACACACAAACCCTAAACCCTAAACCCTAAACCCTAAACCCTAGTAGAAATTGCAAACCCTAGGAAATAACTGTAATCACCCTCTGTAAACCCTAATTCAACAGATACTAGGAAGTCATAATAAATACTCATCAATCTTAATATATACACGAATAAACGCTTATTAACCCTAATAAATCTAAAACCCTCATAAACCCTAAGTAAACCCTAATACACAAACCTTAAACCCTCACTATATCCGGAGGATGCACACTGGCGATGATAAAAGCAGCTACGGCATAGAAGGCATTAGAATCTAGGGTTTAGGGTTTAGGGTTTAGGGTTTACGGGCTTCCATAGAAAATCTGCTTCTACTGGTCACGCAACACAACTGGCGCTTTCACCTGCCGCTCCACCTTCATCTAGGGTCTAGGGTTTAGGGTTTAGGGTTTAGGGTTTACCATGTTTAATTTTCTTAAACAAATTCGGTACGTGCTCGTCATCGAAAGGAAGAGAGCCGCAGAGGAGAGCGTAGAGTATTACTCCAAAGGACCACACGTCCACCTGCAAAACCCTAAACCCTAAACCCTAAACCCTAAACCCTAGATCTTCCCCCGACCCCAAACCCACACAAGCCCTCACTAACATCTCCTCTTATCCCTGTGCCTGTCTCGGAACCATAATCTACAAAATAGTGTTTAGGGTTTAGGCTTGCAGCTTTGAGTTCTGTTTAGGGTTTAGGGTTTAGGGTTTAGGGTTTAGGGTTTCTCACCTCAGGACCCGCATAGGCCTTTCCAGAGACAACTTCAGGAGAGGCATAGTTAGGGGAGCCGCACGAAGTCTTCAAAAACTCCCCGTCGCTGCACAAAACCCTAAACCCTAAACCCTAAACCCTAAACCCTAAACCCTAAACCCTATTGCTAGCACCTTACACCCCAGGCTCCGCCAACTTCTGACAAATACGGGCTCGCCACTCAACTCTGCAAATTACGAATTAGGGTTTAGGGTTTAGGGTTTAGGGCTTAGGGTTTACCGCATGAAGTTAGAGAGGCCGAAGTCTCCAACCTTAACGTTGAGGTTTTCATCTAGTAAGACATTCTCTGGCTTTAGGTCTCGGTGGCAAATCTGCAGGACACCCAAACCCTAAACCCTAAACCCTAAACTCTAAACCCTACAGTGCACGCATAAACCCTAAACCCTCACAACTCTAACACGTCTAACGGCCCAGTGCGCTGGGAAGGGTTTTGCGTGTCGCAACCACCGTTCGGGCCTTTGCATGACGCTAGGGTTTAGGGTTTAGGGTTTAGGGTTTACGAGGTGCTGGTGACAGTGCTCTACGGCGGAGACAATCTGCTGGAAGAAGCGGCGGGCCTCCGACTCAGATAGCCGGGCCTTTTGAATTATATGATCAAACAACTCCCCGCCTGCAAGCCCAAACCCTAAACCCTAAACCCTAAACCCTAAACCCTAAACCTTAAATCCTAAACCCTAGATCCTAAACCCTAAATCCTAAACCCTAAACCCCAAAGTCTGGAGCAGATCTACGTGGAATAGCGTGGTCTTTTGCATAATATAATCAAGCAACTCCCCGACTGCAGCCCTAAACCCTAAACCCTAAACCCTAAACCCTAAAGACCGAAGCGGATCTGTGGGGTTTGTGGCAATCTGCCGGTGCAACAGCCTCTCCGCGTCGCATCCCTCTTCTAAACCCTAAACCCTAAACCGTAAACCGTAAATCGTAAACCCTAAACCCTAAACCCTAAACCCTAAACCCTTGCCTGCAACGTATTCCATGATGACGAAGATATCGGTTGGGGTGTCTACGAGTTCATAGAGACGAGTAATGTGAGGATGGTTAAGCCCGTCTAAGATAGATATCTCTCTCTTTATCTTCTCGAGCATTTGCATGCCTTTCATTTTACTTTTATTTAAAACCTTTACCGCCACCTTCTGACCCGTCATCTCATGAACTGCCACTGAACACAAATACAAGGGTCTAGGGTTTAGGGTTTAGGGTTTACGCGCTTAGTAGGGCTTGCACGGGACGGTTCAGTTATGAGCGCTGGTTTACCCTCTATGGTTTAGGGTTTAGGGTTTAGGGTTTAAGGTTTAGGGTGTAAAGTTAGGGTCGCGTGGGTGGCGTTTAGGGTTTAGGGGTTTAGGGTTTAGGGTTTAGGGTCTGGGGTTTAGGGTGTTGAGCTTCGACAGAAGAAACAAAGGAGAGACAGCCAAAAGATAAAACAAATAAATAAGAGAGACAAAAGGAGACAGCAAAAGGAGACAGCAAAGAGAGACAGCAAAAGGGGACAGTAAAGAGAAAAAATATACAGCAAAGAGAGGCCGAAGAGAGACAGCAAAAGGAGACAGTAAAAGGAGACAGTAAAAGGAGACAGCAAAAGGAGACAGCAGATATACTTACACCTAACTTTACCAAAGGTGCCCACACCCAACGTAGAGCCGAGCCGATAAGCCCCAATAGTAGTGCCGCTGGGGGCAGGAGGAGCTGCTGCTGCTGCTGCTGCTGCAGCAGCAGCAGGGTTTAGCTGCGGCATCTTCAGCTGTCTATACACCTCAGATGACAGCGCCAGATATACTGCTGCTGCTGCTGCTGCTGCTTGTAGCTGCTCCTCCCTCTATCGGCAGCAGCCTGTACAGCTGCTTCAGCAAGAGATCCTGCAGCCGCTGCTGCTGCAGCTGCTGCTGCAGCAGCGGCAACAGCAGCCGCAGCAGCAGCAGAGCACGCTCTCACGGGCTCCCCAGCTTGCCTTCCGATCCTCCTCCGGTAGTGGCAGCAGCAGCAGCAGCTGCTGCTGCTGCTGCAACGGCAGCTGCTGCTGCGGCAGCTGCTGCTACTACAACGCCAGCTGCTGCAGCACCTGCTGCTGCTGCAACGGCAGCTGTTGCTGCAGCTGCAACTGCAGCAGCAGCAGCAACAGTAGCAGCAGCAGCAGCAGCAGCAGGCGTTGGTTGCGCTGTGGCTAGAGCAGCAGGAGCAGTGAGGAATAGAACCTCTCTGCTGCTGCAGCAGTCGCCCTATTTGTTTATTATAATATTAACAAGACGGCATAAGGCAAGAAAAAAGCAATGAGATAGACAATGCAGCAGCAGTAGCAGCAGCAGCAGCAGCAGCAGTAGCAGCAGCAGCAGCAGCAGCAGCAGCAGCCAGGTTTACAGCTGCGCTTCCACTCTGTAGTTTTCTGCTTTTCTTTTGCTCTTTTGTTGTTAAGCAGAGTTTTATTCAGCAGCTTTTATAATAAATAAAAGTTAAGGGCCGTTGTGTGTGTGCAGCAGCACCGTCAATAGCAACAGCTGCAGCCGCCAGCTGCTGCTGCTGTTGCTGCTGCTGCTGTTGCTGCTGTTGTTGCTGTTGTTGTTGCTGCTGCTGCTGCTGCGCTTGTTGTTCGGCCGCTGCCGCATGCGCAGCTTTAAGTCTTGCTACCTTCTGTCTTTTCTTTGGTTTGTCTCTGCAGCTTCAATCAGTGAATGAATATAATAGAGGCAGATTGAGAAGGAAGGTTTTGCTGCTGCAGCAACAAAGCAGCAGCAGCTGCTGCTGCTGCTGGTACTGCTGCTGCTGCTGCTACTGCTGCAGCGTGGTCCGTCTGAAGCTCTTTTATTGTATTTCTAGTTAGTAGTAGGCTGACTATTCATTAATTTTTATCGTTTTATTTATTATTAAAATAATTTTTATTTATACTCAAGAGGTGCTGCGGTCTTATTAAGCTTGCACGTGGGGTGGTGGCCTTGCAGCAGCAGCAACAGCAACAGCAGCAGCTGCAGCAGCAGCAGCAGGAGTCGATATAGAGCTGCATTACTATGCTCGACGAAGCTATACAATAAAATATATAATTAATATAATTATAATTATAAGAGAAGGTAGTGATGGTGTTTAAAAGATATTATAAAACATAAGCAGAGAGAGCATTATATGTATATATGTATAAGCATTATATATATGTACATATATGTACATATATATATATATATATGTATGTATATCTACAGCATTGATATATATATATATATATGTATATACATACAGATATCTATGCTCTCTCTCTCTCTCTGCATATATATATATGTATAATTATATATACATTGTCAATGAGTCTATAGAAACACAAATCTATTACTATCATTATAAATAATAATAATCATAGTAATATTATTATTATTATTTATATTACACAATTATTATTATTATAGTTATTATATAATTATATATACACCTGATTTAGCGGCCAGCCTAAAGGCAAGCAGAATAATAAGAATAACATGATAATAATAATAATAACAATAATAAATAAATAAATAAATAAATAAATAATAATGGTGATGATATTAATAATAGCATCACAATAATAATAGTAATAACAACAACAACACTCAGACAGCAGAGCCTTTTATTTATTGTGTTTGCATGCGAAGCATGAGGATGTCTCTTGCTGCATTCTCTTTAACAATCAAAAGCGCTGCAGCTCATCTTAAGCTATCTCTCTGTCTCTTGTCTCCTCCAGCCCCTGTCTCCTTTAGCCTCATTAAGCTGTCCCTCTGTCTCCTCTTCATTTGGTCTCTGTCTCCTTAAGCCTGATTAAGCTGTCTCTCTGTCTCTTGTTTCCTCCAGCCCCTGTCTCCTTTAGCCTCATTAAGCTGTCTCTGTGTCTCTTCACCCTTTAGTCTCTGTCTCCTTAAGCCTCAGCACTCTGTCTGAGGGAGAACAGAGGAGACATTTTATTTTCATTTCTAAGGGCCCTTTAAATCCAACATTTTGTCTCCATTGCATCATTTCTCTCGCAAATGCTGCACTATTTAAAGCAGCAAGTGAGAGCAAAAGCAGCAAAAGGGTAGCGGGGTGTATAGGTATGTTATTGTACGAGTTCAAACAAAAACACAGTAAGACAAATAGATATATTTAGATATTTTCTCAAAGTCTTCATCATGACCTCACTCTCTTCTTCCTATTGCATTAACCTCCTCGTGCATGCATTCAACCAATATCAAGCCCCATTAAAGTACAGCAATGCATGCGTAAGGCAGAAGAACTTTAAGAAAGAAACTCTGCAAACAAAGTTTATCAACCTCTTTTAAACAAGATCGCTTGGGGCTGCATGCACTGGGAAGAGAGCAGAAAAAAGAAGAGCTCAATGACCTCTTCTATTTCTTGGGTAGGGCCCTTTGCTGTTCATTCCGGGGCTAACAACTTAGCAAACAATTTTAATATATATATATATATATATTATATATATATTTTTAAACTTTTCTTCTTCGTCAAGATGTCGTCATACCATTATACTAACCATTAATATATATATATATATATATATATATATCATTAACCCTTTAATGAGAGGGAGCAGCAGAAGGCTGAGACGCTTATTAAGCACTCAGCTTTATCTAGAGACAATCGTATTAACGTGCAAAAAGAGAAACAGCTCTTTAATGCTTGTCTCCTTTAGCTTAGTCTGAGATCTAGCGAGAAGAAGTGCCTCTTACTAACCTGAGAGTATTCAAAACTGAGGGTACTGTTCTGAGTGTCTCCGAGAAGCAGAGACAGTTTTAAGTATGAAGACATGCATCTCCTTATAAAACGGAGATAGGTGAAGAGACTTATAGTTGTGTATATATAGAGTGCTTTTAAAAATTAAAAGAAGACTGTCTTATCTTTTATTTATTTTTATATTTATTTACCTATATGCTCACCAGCGACAAGGCTGACAGAGAACATGATGAAGATTGTTACTAGGAGACAGCAGCAGAGCCAGCGGAGCTGCATGCGTAGTTAGAGGAGGCTGCGAACAAACAAAAGAAAGAGACAGTCTATGAGACCTGCAACAACATTCAACCGCATGCAAACGATAACATCTATGGTTTGCAGAGGAGGAGAAGTGGAAGCTAATGCATGCGCTCTCTTTACTTAGAATTTAAATTCTTTTGGGGCTTTGTAAGGCTCTCAGCAAGACAACTCCGCCTCTTTACTGTACTAATGCAAACAGTAAAAAAGAAAAAAAATTGCTGTGTTTGCATGCGATGCATGCAAAAGATCTCTTGCTGCAGTCGCTTTAACAATCAAAAAAGCTGCTGTCTCCCTGTCTCCTCTCCCTCCAGTGTCTGTCTCCTTGGAGCTTCACCACGCTGTCTGGGGGCGAAGATATATTTATTTTATTTCAGATGATGTTTATTCAGCAGCAGCTACGAATGCAGCACAAAGAAAAGCAGCAGCAGCAGCAGCAACAACAACCACAGAAGAAGCAGCTGCTTTTTAGAGACTGTCTGCAGCAGCAGCAACAACAACCACAGAAGAAGCAGCTGCTTTTTAGAGACTGTCTCCCAAGACAAGATATTTTTGTCTCCTTTTCCCTCAATAGCAATGCTGCTTTAAATATATAAATACTTCATTATAAATAGAGACATTATAATACACTCACAGCAGCAGCAGCAACAACAACAGCAGCTACGAAGAGCAGTAGCATAGCGAGAGCAGCAGCAGCAGCAGAAACAGCAACAGAAACAACAGCAACAGCAGCAACACCAGCAGCAGCAACACCAGCAACGACAGTTGTATTGACACCAGCAGCAGCAGCAGGAACAGCAGAAGCAGCAACAACGGCAGCATCACCAACAGTAACAACAGCAACAATAACAGCAGCAACACCAGCAGCAACAACAGAAGCAAAAACAGCAGCAACAACAGCAGCACCAAGAGCAGCAACGAAGGCAGCAGCTCCAGCACCGACAACAGCAGCAACACCAGCAATAACAGCAGCAACAACCGCAGCAACACCAGCAGCAACAACAGCAGCAACAGCCGCAGCAACAGCAGCAATAACAGCAGCACCGGCCTACGCCTTTAGTGGGGAGGAGAAGTGAAGTGACCTCCATCGCCAGAGTCTCGGAGTAGGTCCTAAACCCTAAACCCTAAACCCTAAACCCTAAACCCTAGCCCCTAGACCCTAAACTCTAAATGTGTTACAACTAGACTATATTTGAATATTTATTTAATTTGTATTTTTATTTATTTCTTTAATTAAAGCGACACACACAAACAAATTAACAACTGCAGCAGGGGCTGCATGCGGCGAGCAAACGCTGCTGCTGCTGCTGCTGCAAGAGCAACAACAGCAGCAGCAGCAGCAAAAAGATCAGCATTAACACTAAAAAACTCATTTCTCTTGCTTTGAAGCTTGAGAGTCCGCTAGAGCGGCAGCAGCAGCAACAACAGCAGCGACCACCAGCAGCAGCAGCAGCAGCAGCAGCGATAGTTCTAGCAGCAGCAGCAGCGGCAGCAGCAGCAGCAAGATGGTTGGAGCGGGCGCTACTGCATTTGCTGCTTCAGGAGGGGCCTTCGGTTCTGCTGCAAGAGCAGCAGGACCTGTGTCTGCGCCGGGCTCAGCAGCAGCAGCAGCAACACCAGCAGCAGCAGCAGCAGCAGCATCAGCAGCAGGCCGCAGCAGCATGCTGCTGCTGAAGACTCTAGCTATGAGATTAAAGTATCAGAATCTGTCTCCTCAGTTTGTTGCTGCAGTAATAAAGACAGGGACCTTCTGCCGCACTATGTGGCCGTTGCTGCCTCCTTTGCTGCTGCTGCAGTATATACGCCAGGTGACTGCAGCAGCAGCAGCAGCAGCAGTGGTGGTGGTGGTGGTGGTGTCTCTTTTTCTTGCTGCGCAGCGTCCTTGTTTTGTTTGTCTCCTTTAGCATGTCTTCTCTCCCCTTCCCTGTCTCCTGTCTCTCTTCGTTGCTGCTGCTGCTGCTGTTGCTGCTGCTGCTGCTGCTGTTGCTGCTGCTGCTGCCTGTTTCCTTTTATCTCTTCTTTGTCTCTCTTCTTGTCTCCTTTATAATTATTTTATTATTCATCTCCCTTTCTGTTCCTCCAGCTGTACGGTGTCTCCTCGCTGTATTTTATTTTATTATTTATTTTATCTTGTCTACACACCCCTAGCAGCAGCAGCAGCAGCAGTAGCAGCAGCAGCAGTAGCAGCAGCAGCAGTCGCAGCAAGTGTAGGAGGATATGTGTGAATGTGTGTTGCTGTTGCTGCTGCTGTTGCTTCTGCTGCTGGTGCATGCAGACAGACGCGGAGATGCATTCAATAGAGCAGCTGAAGGCAGCAGCAGATCAGCAGGTCTCCTCAACATCAGCAGCAGCAGCAGCAGCAACAGCAGCAGCACCTGTTCTCTCTTTTCTCGATCTCAGAAAGAAAGGCTGGTCGGGCCACTGGAGACTGCAGCAAGACTTAGCTGTTATTCATCAGCGCGTAAACAAAACAAACGAAGAAGCAGCAGCAGCAACAAGCAGCAGCAAGTAACAGCAGCAGCACAAGCAGCAGCAGCAGCAGCACAAGCACAAGCAGCAGCAGCAGGAAAAACGAGGGCAAAAGCACATATATTTCGCAGCTGTTGCTGCAGCAGCAAGTGCTGCAGCAACAGCAACAGCAGCAGCAGCAGCAGCAGCAGCAGCCATGCGGTTGTATGCTAGAAGCAGCAAAGAGCAGCAAACGCTGCGAGGTGCCTATACACCTGAGACGTAAACTTCACAAAAAAACAAAATTTTTGTTTGTTCTGTTGGCTCCTCCCTCTCCTAAAGGAGACTAAAAGGAGACAGGAGACAGACCTGTGCATACACCCCAAGGCAGGAGACACCGCAAAGAAAGCTGTTGTCTCGCTGCCGCACAGCAGCAACTGCTGCTGCTGCAGCTGCTATCGCCCTAGCCTGAGGTGTCTCCCTGTGAATGCCTCTAAGGTCTGGTAGATCTTAACAGCAGCATCTGCAGTTTGCTTCTGCTGCTGCAGCTGCTGCTGCAGCGACAGACTGGGGGCTCGGTATGTCCACCGTTGCTGCTGCTGCTGCTGTTGGTGTTGCTGCTGCTGCACGCGGCCACCGAAGAGCTCCGCCTCTGCCAGCAGCAGAGGGGGGACGCTGCATGCGGTGAAAGGAGACATACACCTGAACGGAGACAGTTGTTCCTGCAGGCGCCGCAGCAGCGCTGGCAGCAGCAGCTGCAGCACCAGCAGCAGCTGCTGCAGCAGCTGATAGACACTTGCAGCAGCGACTCGCTGCTGCTGTTTTCTGCTACCAACAGAAGCAGCAGATACTTTCCTTACACCCCAAACTGCCTTTGCTGCTGCTGCAGCAACCCCTGCTGCTGTTGCTGCTGCTGCTGCTGCAACCGTACGCAGCAGCAGCAGCAGCGGCACATCCAGCCGCAGCAAACAGCGCGGAGGGGGGAAGTCTCCCCCAGAAGATAGCTGCCTATACACCGCAGCAGCACTTATTGTCTCTTCAGCAGGAAGCGTGTACAGCCGGCCGCTGCTGTCGCTGCTTGTGCTGCTGCTGCTGCTGCTAATGCTGCTGTGTGTGTGTTCCGCAGAAGCGACAGCAGCAGACTGCTGCTGCTGCTGCTTCTGCAAGGCACTGCTGCAGCAGTTGTCTCCCGCAGCGTTGGGAGACAACTGCTGCTGACAGCAAAAACTGTCTCCAGGACTCTTTTCTTCTGATGCCTGGGGCTCGCTGCTGCTGTTGCTGCTGCTGCTGCTGCTGCTTGTTGTGACGGTCGTCTTGCAGCCGGTGGAGGTGGTGCTGCTGTCTGTGCTGCTGCAGTAGAGGCAGCTGCTGCAGGTTCCTCCGCTGCAGCAGCAGCAGCCTTCCGTGCTGCACTGGGAGACGCTGGCGTTGCTGCAGCTGTTGCCGCAGCAGTTGCTGCAGTAGCAGCAACTGCTGCTGCTGCTGCTGCACTGGGCCTGCTGCTGGTTTGCTGCGAAGGCATTCAGAAGCTCAGGAAGGCAACTGCAGCCACATAAGATCCTTACTTTAAGCGTATCTTCATCGTGCCCCTCTTGCTGCTGCTGCTGCTGCTGTTGTTGTTGTTGTTGCTGCTGCTGCTGCTGACTGCGTCGGATGCAAATTGTGGTAGGAGAATGCAGCACCAGCGGACCGCGGAGAGAAAAGCGATGCTGCTGCTGCTGCTGCTGCTGCAGTTGCTGCTGCTGCTGCTGCGGACTAGCCTCCCAGACCTCTAAGCCTAGCTGCTGCAGCAGCAGCATTAGCTGCTGCCTGTGCTGCTGCAGTGAACAAACCCCCGGGCCATCAGCAAAGGTTAGGTGCTGCAGACCTGAAGAAAATGCAGCAACTGCTGCTGGCAGCAGCAGCTGACGAACGCACGCGCTGCTCTCTTCTGCTGCTGCTGCTGCTGGCTTTGCTGCACCAGCACCAGTAGCAGCAGCAGCAGCACACAGGGCCTCAGCTTCCATCAGCAGCAACAACTCGTCGCTATTAAATACAACTACTAAGTGCGGCGGAGCACCAGCAGCAGATGCTGCTGATGCTGCTGCTGCATCCTTAGCAACAGCAGCAAGCTGCTGCTGCCGCCAGCCTCGAACTGCTGCTGAACTGCCCCAGCGCAGCAGCAGGCGGACTGCAGCAGCAAACAACGAGCAGCACAAAAAGAGAAGCAGCAGCAAAAGGAGAAAGCAGCGCTGCAGCAACACAACAACTGAATCAGCCCAGCGTTGCTGCCGCTGCTGCTGCAACAACCTGCTGCTGCTGCTGCTGCTCCTGCTGCTGCATGGACTCCTGCAGCTAGTAGTACTGCTGCAGCTGCTGCTGCAGTTGCTGCTGAGTTGCAGAGGAGAAGGGCACGGCCCAGATGCGGCCAAATCTGCTACAGTGCTGCTGCGACTGCAGCTCCAGCTGTTGCTGCTGTCACTGCTGCTGCTGCTGCTGCTGCCATTCCTGCCGCTGTTGCTGTTGTTGTTCTTGCTGCTGCTGCAGTTGCTGCTAGTACTGTTGCTGTTATTGCTGTCGTTGCTCCCGTCTCTGTTACTGCTGCTGTTGTCATTGTTGTTGTCGCTGCTACCGTTGCTGTTGCTGCTGTTGCTGCTGTTGCTGCTGCTGTTGCTGCTGCTGCTGCTGTTGTTGCTGGTTGTTGTTGCTTCGTACTTCTGTCTTAGGGCTACTGGCCCTGTTGCAACGTTGCTGCTGTCTGCTGCTGCATTTGGAGCAGCAGCAGCCGCTGTATGTGATGCTGATTCTGGCTGGTACGCGGGCCCCTGCTGCTGCTGCTGCTGCTGTTGCTGCTGCTGCTGCTGCATCCTCCCCAGCAGCAATCAGCAGCAAGTGGAAGCCTCTACAGACGTCTGAGTGTCTTTAAAGAAATACAGTTGTTGAGAGAGCAAAGACAAACGAGAAGCCGAGGGGCCCTTGCAAGAGAGGCATGCTGTGGCTGCAGCAGCAGCAGCAGCAGCAGCAGCAGCAGCAGCAGCCGTAGCAGCAGCAGTAGTAGCGGTAACCTCGCAACTATTTGCTGCATACAGCATCTATAGTTAGAGAAGAAAAGGAAAAGCCGCAGCAATTTTAATAGGAAGTCCGCCGCAAAGCCCCAAGCCCCGACCTAAACCCTAAACCCTAAACCCTAAACCCTAGCCAGGGCGTCAGCAGCTACAGCAACCTCATGCTGCAGCAGCAGCAGCAGAGATACTGCAAATACAAGCAGTGGTTTGCCTTTCTTTTGTTTTTATTGACAGTAGAACACAAGTGCATCTTCAAAAACCCTCACTGCGCACCCGGGGTCTAGGGTTTAGGGTTTAGGGTTTAGGGTTTAGGGTTTGCTGCGGCTGCAGAAAGCGTGCAGCTGCCGCGCGCCTCTACATCTTCTGCTTTTCTTTATCTTTGTTTTCTTTTCTTCTAAATTAAACATTAATCTGTTTCTTTTGAGGCATCCTGTTCCCTAATTGAGCTGCCTATACACTCTAACTTCCAGTTCGTAACTATGGCTGCTTACTCAGGCGGCAACCCTCAGCAAGGCCCTGCATATCAGGGGAATATGCAGCAGGGGGGCCCCCAGGGGGGCCCCCAAGGGGCCCCTGGGGGCCCCCCTGGTCGTGCAGCATCTGGGGGGGCCCCCATGTACCCCTATGGTGTACAGGCACCCCCCCCTGTCTATACTGGGGCTCAGGGGGCCCCCAGCTATGCAGCAGCACCTTATGGGGCCCCCCAGTACCCTGCAGCAGCATATGGGGCCCCCCAGTACCCTGCAGCAGCATATGGGGGCCCCTATGGGGGTGTACCTCCACCTTATCCTCCTGCTGCTCCTGCTGCAGCAGGACAGTGCTACACACCTCAGGGGCCTCCTATGTACGGGAAGCCTGCTACAACTGGTATGCAAAGGGTTTAGGGTTTGTGAGGGTTTATGAGGGTTTAGGGTTTGCTACGGTCTAGGGTTTATTGGGGTTTGTATTAGGGTTTGCTAGGGTTTAGTGATTGTTAGGTTTTTCTCGCTCTCGCAGCTTTCTATAGCGTGTGTACGGTTTCTATAACCCTAAACCCTAAACCCTAAACCCTAAACCCTCGAGGGTTTGTGTGCTTCAGGGGCTGCTTCAATGGAGGTCTCTTCACCACCTCCTAACGGCAATGGCTTGCAAATAAGCGAAGACATTTCTGTGCAGATTCGTCACGCCTTTGTGCGCAAGGTCTTGGGCATCCTCGCTATTCAAATCCTCGTAAACCCTAAACCCTAAACCCTAAACCCTAATCTCTAAACCGTGGATAGATAAACCCTAGATGCATAAACCCTAGAGGTCTTCTTCTTCGCTGCATCCAACACAACACCAGCCATAAGCTCCTTCAGGTGAAAGACGGAGGCTTCTTCTTCATCACTCAGAGGCAAAGGGTCTAGGGTTTAGGGTTTAGGGTTTAGGGTTTAGGGTTTAGGGTTTGGGGTGTTTTCAGTTTACCTTCGGAATTGCTGCGGTTTTCGGCTTTGTCCCAACTCTACGAAATTTTCTCCTTCAAAATTATTGGCTGGCGATTGTCGCTGCTGTCTGCGCGCTTGTTCTGCAGCTCGGTAAACCCTAAACCCTAAACCCTAAACCCTAAACCCTAAACCCTAGAAAGCAAGCCTGTTTAGAAGCCATTTGAAGCCGTATTTTTGTTATTTAACTGCTTAACAAATTCTGCGAGGAGGTGCATGGAATCCGATTTGTTAGTTTTCATATCCTGCTCTTATTTTAGGGTTTAGGGTTTAGGGTTTAGGGTTTAGGGTTTAGGGTTTAGGGTTGTGTGTGTTTTGTGCGCAGTGTTGGTGTGCGTGCCGGACTTGGCGAGGAAGGTCCCAACTAATTTTATTTTAATGTCTTTAATAACTGCATGCTACTCTGTTCTTATATCTTGTGCAGCAGCAGCTTCATCTTACTCCTCATTCTTAATTGCTATAGGCGCTACATTTGTTGTTGTTGTGGGTCTGATGCTCTTTGCCTGTCAAACCAAATACGATTTCACCGGTACTTACCCTAAACCCTAAACCCTAAACCCTAAACCCTACACCCTATGCGTGTGCATACCCTTAGAAATGCTACCCTGTTACCCTATACGCCAAACTCTAAACCCTAAACCCTATATAACAATAAACCCTAAACCCTATACATACTGCCTGCATTAGATCAGCGCTGGGGCAGCGGGACGACTGGCAGCACAGCGGGTGCAGCTTAGGGTTTAGGGTTTAGGGTTTAGGGTTTAGGGTTTATTGGTGCGTCGTGTAGAGGAGGAGGTAGTATTGTATTTCTGAAGTGTAGAGAGCGTATGGTGCAGCTTTTGGGATCTCCCCTGCAAGATTTAGGGTTTAGGGTTTAGGGTTTAGGGTTTAGGGTTTGTGGTTTGTGGTTTGCAGGCTGGGGGACGTACTTGTTTGTAGCGGTGCTCTGCCTGATGATATTCGGCATCCTCTGTATTATATTTTCTAGTAAAGTTGTTCATCTCGTCTACTCTGGTTTAGCTACAGTTCTTTTTTGTATGATTCTTGTCTACGACACGCAGGCAAGTCTAAACCCTAAACCCTAAACCCTAAACCCTCACGCACTCACTCCCCCTACATTATTAGACACTCAACACCGTATCCAGCTCGATACACCCACACACCCAAACCCTAAACCCTAAACCCTAATCCATTACCCAATGGTCACCTTCACTTTCTTCGGGCTCTATGGACAGCTGTTTAGGGTTTAGGGTTTAGGGTTTAGGGTTTGGGTGTATGTACAGCAAGTGGTTGGAGGCAAGCATCGGCGCTACCAGTATTCGATTGATGATTATATTTTTGCTGCTTTAACTTTGTACATGGATATCATTATTATATTTATGAATATACTAGCAATAGCAGACAATTCGTGAAGCAGCAGCAACACCTAAACCCTAAACCCTAAACCCTAATGCTAAACCCTACCTACCCAGCCCCTCAACCCTCAAGGGTTTAGGGTTTAGGGTTTAGGGTTTATCGCGAGCATGGGGCTACTGCAGCCCCTCGTGTACACCACAACACCGCCTGCCTTCCCGAATCAGACGCATAAACAACTATACCTAATAAACCCTAAACCCTTGCTGTAGGGTTTAGGGTTTAGGGTTTGCGGGTGGTGCTGTGGCGCGCAGCATCCAAGCTTGTTGTTTTTTACCTGTGTCTTTTAAATCAGCAGAGACCCAGAGCGATACTCTTTTTAGTAGCCCTCTGCGTGCAAGGGTTTAGGGTTTAGGGTTTAGGGTTTAGGGTTTAGGGTTTGCAGTCTGGGGTTTATAGGTAGCGCAGTGTTTCTCGCAAGTATAGGGCGTCCCTTCAGCTCGCAGCAGCTAGCTGTAGCTAGCTGTAGCTAGCTGTAGCTAGCTGTAGCTAGCTGTTACTGCTTTAAAGGTGGTGGTGCTGCTGCTGTTGCCTCTGCTGGAAAGGTGCTGCTGCCTGCTGCTGCTGCAGCGGTGCTGCTAATATTGCTGCTATTGCTGCTGCAGAGGAGCTGCTGCTGCTACTGCTGCAAAGGTCGTGCTACCTGCTGCTGCAGAGGTGCTGCTAACTTTGCTGCTATTGCTGCTGCTGCTGCTGCTGCTGCTGTAACGAGGGAAGCGTAGCAGCAGCAGCTGTTTGTTCCTTCTTACAGGAAGGCCCCTCCATCCTTCTTCGTCTCTCTTTGTCTTTGCTTCTTATTTCTTCTCGCTGCTATTTAACTGTCTCCTTTATCTCTTTTATCTGTCTCCTTTCAGTATGCTATATTTACTGTCTCCTTTATCTCTTATCTGTCTCCTTCATATTTTATCTGTCCCCTTTATCTGCCTCCTTTATCTTTTATCTGTCTCCTTTCAGTATATTAACTGTCTCCTTTATCTTCTATCTGTCTCCTTTATCTCTTATCTGTCTCCTTTATCTTCTATCTGTCTCCTTTCAGTATATTAACTGTCTCCTTTATCTCTTTTATCTGTCTCCTTTATCTCTTTTATCTGTCTCCTTTATCTTTTATCTGTCTCTTCAGTGTTTCTTTTATATCTATTGTCTCCCTACTTACCAGACATTGCAGTTCAGTAGCAGCAGCAGCAGCAGCAACAGGAGCAGCAGCAGCAGCAGCAACAGGAGCAGCAGCAGCAATAAATAGCAATAGAAACAGCAGCAACAGCAGCAACAGCAGCAGCTGCTGCTGCTGCTGCTACCTCCTCCTCCCTGAGCTTACCCACATACCTGTGCTGCAGGTGCCAAAGGGTTTAGGGTTTAGGGTTTTGTGTTCTGAATTCAGCGTTTAGGGTTTAGGGTTTAGGGTTTAGGGTTTAGGGTCTAGCGCCTAGGGCTTCGGCAGCAAACACAGCTGCGCGGGTGCGAGGGCTTATCTGTGGGGTTTAGATTTGAGGCTCTGCCTCATTAAATGCAGCAGCAGCAGAAGCAAAGACAACATCGGCAGCAGCAGCAGCAGCAGCAGCAGCAGTAGCAAAGCTAGCCTGCAGCAGCTGGCCGGGGAGAAGGGTATATAAGAAGAAGAAAAGCGAGAGATTGAGTGCTTTAATTGATTAAAAATATCATTAATTGCATAATAATAAAGTTTTAATTAGGGTTTAGGGTTTAGGGTTTAGGGTTTAGGGTTTAGGGTTTAGGGTTTACTAGCATGGGAGCAGACCCAAGCTGTGTGCTGCCGCATCGATCCCTCGGAGCCCTTCTGTGGTTGAGTTGCTGCTATAGCATTTCTTTTTCTGCTTTTTCAAAACCCTAAACCCTAAACCCTAAACCCTAAACCCTAAACCGTCAGAGAAGTATCAGGTACGCCTGTCAGCCTCGTCTCTGCTTCCAGTGCAGCGGGGAGTTGCTGCCGGGGGAGAGCGGTCCAGCAAACCCTAAACCCTAAACCCTAAACCCTAGACCCTGAACCCTCAACCATAAAAGGGGCGTTTGCTTTTGCAGCACTTAAACCCTAAACCCTAAACCCTAAACCCTCATCTTTTTCGTTTCAGGCGGTGGCTCGCAGGGTTTGGAGCTTCTACAACTCGAGGCATGCGTTGGGGACTGCGCGAACCCTAAACCCTAAACCCTAAACCCTAAATCCTAAACCCTCGCCCAGTTCTTTCATTTATTCTGCTTCGGCCTGACTGGAGCAAGAAGGGCAGCAGCAGGCGTCGCCGCCGCAGCAGCAGCGACAGCAGCAGCAGCAGCAGCAGCAACTCCGAAACAGCAGCAGAATCAGGTTTGTCTCTCTAATCCAGGGTTTGATGAGGACAGCACTTCTTTCTGCTGTTGCTGCTGCTGCTTCTGTTGCTGCTGCTGCTTCTGTTGTTGCTGCTGCTTGTGTTGCTGCTGTCAATGCTGCTGCTGCTGCTGCTCCTGCACGTTATTTCAATATCTGTAGCAGCAGCAACGGCAGCAATTTAAGCTGCTTGTTCTCTCTCCTTGTCTATTAGAGATACTGCAGCTGGGGCTCTACTTTATATTTATTTGTTGCTGCTGTTTATTTATTTGCTGCTGCTGTTTACTTACTTGCTGCTGCTGTCTATCTGTTTGCTGCTGCTGTTTACTTACTTGCTGCTGCTGTTTACTTACTTGCTGCTGCTGTTTATTTATTTGCTGCTGCTGTTTATTTATTTGCTGCTGCTGTTTATTTATTTGCTGCCCTTAGGCGATGTCTGTATTTATTTCTTCACTCTGTTTATTTATTTAATTAATTAATTTTATTTATTTAATTAATTTATTTTATTTATTTAATTAAACTGTTTAAATTAATTAGATGGACTTTATACATTATATTTATATATGCATATATGTTCATATATATATATATCATTATATATATAATATACATATAATTTATATAATATATAATATCTATTCTATAGTATACATAATAAATAAATAAATAAATAAATAAATAAATAAATATATTTATATATATATAATATATAATTAAGATGAAGCTCTATGTTCTTATGAATATAAACAAACAAATAGGGGGGACTAAGTAAATTAGACGAACAGAATAACCAAACAACAATAAATAAATAAATAAATAATTAATTAATTAATTAATTAATTAATTAATTAATGTATATTTGTTTATGTGCATGCAGAGGCACGAAGATGCGGCTAGGTAGGCGTATTGGTTGGTTAGGTTTATTAATATTATATATATTATTGATATATATATTTGTCTCTTCTTCTTCATCTGCAAGCTGGACAGCAAAGAAGTTAGCAGGAAGTCAATGGCGGAATGGTAATAGATTAATAGCAACAGCATTAGGCAGGGGGCATCAGGAATTAAAAGGCCTAATAGCGTTATTACCGCCTGAGTCGCAAGAGCAGTATAAACAAATAGCTGAGAGATATGCAGACAGCGCTGAATCAAGAGCGAAGGCTACAACTGCTGCTGCTGCTGCTGCTCTTGAAGAGCATATGAGGCATCTTCTGCAGCAAGCGGAGATCGTGCTGTCTGCTGTTATGGGTGGAGGCCCATCAACATCAGCAGCAGCAGCAGCAGCAGCAGCAGCAGGAGCAGCAGCAGGGAGAGGCGGTATGCATCAGCAGCATGGGCCGTATGGGGGTCTTGGTGGTGGTGCAGCAGGAGATGCTATTCTGGATCCTCTGCAGCAGCAGTTGCTGCAGCTAGAGCAGCAGCAGCAGCAGCAGCTACAGGAAGTTATGGTGCAAATGCAGAGAACTCAGCAAGCAGAGAGACAGAAAGTTGAGCAGAAGCTTATAGAAGCAAGACAGCAGCACATAGAGCTGCAGCAGCAGAGCAGCAAGATACGCAGTTTGCTGGTTTCGTGTGAAGCAGGCTTAGCAGAAGTACAGCGAGGTATAAAAGAGTTAAAGAAGGGCGAAACTTTAATAGAACAAACAACATTAACTTTAGAAGCTACCTTGCAGCGTCTAGTAAACTCAGACGGGACGGGCTTTGATATGGGCGACTTAGGTATAGTAGATGATAAGACATATTTAGACACAAAGATTATGCTAGGGAGACAGCTGCAAGGTGTTAACGGTTTACTAGGAAAGGTTGCTGCTGGGCTAGAAGAAGCAGAAGCAGCAGCAACACGACTGTCTCTACAAGGGCCTTCAGGGAGACAGGTTGCGGAGCAGCTGCTGCAGGGTTGCGCAGATATTCAGCTAGCTCTTCGTACACAAGAAGAGCATCTTAGAGATGTAGTTGCTGCCTTAGAAGCAAAGCAGATTGCGTGTGATAAGACTATGCAGGAGCTTAAGACAGCAATTGAAGCTGCTCTGGCTAAGTACGCGGAGGTGCTGCAGCAGCAGGTGCAGCAGCAGCAGCAGCAGATCATGGCAGCAGCAGAAGCACTTCTTGCTGCAGCAACAGCAGATGCAGAAAGACTCAAGCAGCAGCTGGACGCAGAGATAAATAAACTTGTTTCAGGTAATGTATCGACTGATCTTGCTAACGAACAGCTGCGAGTGATGCAGCAAGCTGTTGCTGCATGGGAGGCAGCTGTGGGTCATTCGGTTGCTGCTATAGATACATTGCTTGATGCTGCTGCTTCTGCTGCTGCTTCTGCTGCTGCTCTTCCTCCCCCGCATGTAGTAGATACATCAGGGCTTTCACAGGCTGTGCAGCAGACGCATGAAGTTAAAAAAGCTATCAGGAAGCAAAGAGCAGAGCTGCAGCAGATGCTAGGGGTTATGAGTGCACAACTTAGAGAAGGACAGAGACAGCAGCAGCAGCAGCAGATGTTTCAACTGCAGCAGCAGCAGCAGCAGCAGCATCAAGGCCTCTTTTCTATTCAGCCAATTAAACAAGGGCCGACTTCAGATCCTTATTCTGGATATCTCCTTCCTAGTCAGGTACAGCAGCCGCAGCAGCCGCAGCAGCCGCAGCAGCATATGCCGCACCAGTTTATGCATCCTCCGCAGCATCTGGGTCGTCTGCTGCAGCACCCAACAGGGTTTACGCAGCAGCAGCAGTACCCGGCAGGGTTCCCGCAGCAGCAGCAGCACCCAGCAGGGTTCCCGCAGCAGCAGCAGCAGATGCAGCAGCGAGGTTCATCTCACCAACCTCAGCAGCATCCCTTCACGGGGGGCCCTACGATAGACTGGGGAGGGGTACCTTGAACATTTTACTGCTTTGTTTGCTACAGAGAGCACCAGCTGCTGCTGCTGCTGCTGTTGTTGAAGCAGCAGCTGCTGCGGCTGCTGCACGAACAGTAACAGCAGCAGAAGCAGCAGATGCACCAGCAACAGCAAATGCAGCAGCAGCAAGCAAATGCAGGAAATGCAACTGCAGCAGCAATCGCAGCTATGACAGCAACAACGGCCGCAGCGACAGCAGCAGCAGCAGCAGCAGCAGCAGCAGCAAAAGCAGCAGCAGCAGCAGCAGCAGCAGCAGCAGCAACAACAACAGAGGGAAAAGGGGGGTAGGATTTTTTGCAGGCCATGTTGTTTGGTTTGTTTGCTTGGAGGGTCTTTACTAATGCACTTTAATGAAAACCCTAAACCCTAAGGGTTTGCAATTCAGTATTAAACCCTGAGGGTTTATTATTATTATATAAACCCTAAGGGTTCTTTATTCTGAAACTGTAGGATTGCTTTGTCTCCTGGCTATCTTCGTTTGCTCTCGCGCTGCCTCCTTTCGCTCCCCCTGCACCCTTTGTAGGGTTTAGGGTTTAGGGTTTAGGGTTAGGGTTTAGGGTTTAGGGTTAAGTTCAGGAGCGTTTACCAGCGTTGCTTATTGCTGTATTAGGGTTTGTTTGGGTCTACAGGGATTATTATTAGTAGGGTTTAGGGTTTATTGCTGTTATTATTTATTAGGGTTTATTAGGGCTTATTAGGCTAAATATTTATTAGGGTTGTCTATAGAAGGGTTATTAATTAGGGTTTAGGGTTTAGGGTTTAGGGTTTTCTATTTAAAATTCAATGGCCTTTGTCTACGGTTGTTTGCCGCGCAAACAAACCCTAAAAACACTGACAGCTGCCAAAACACAGGCAGCAGCAGCAGGTGCTGCAGCAGCAGCAGGTGCTGCTGCTGTTGCTGCTGCAGCAGCAACAGCTGCTGCTGCAATGCGAGTTGTTGTGCATCTACAGGAGAGAGGCAGCAGCCTGAGGTTACGCTGTCTATACACCCCAAACTGAAGACCCCCCATTTGGTTGCCTGCTGCTGCATTGAAATACCTGCTGCTGCTGTTGCCGCTGCTGCTGGTGCAGCAGCAACAGCGGCGTCAGCAGCAGCAGAAGCAGCAGCAGAACAGGCTGCAACAGCAGAAGCGGCAGCAGCAGAATGCGCTGCAGCAAAAGCAGCGAACGTGCTACTGCTGCTGCTGCTGCAGCAGCTGAAAACGCTGCAGCAGCAGCTGCTCTTGGAGCAGCTGAAAGCGCAGCAGCAGCAGCAGCTCTTGCAGCAGCAGAACGTGCTGCAGCAGCAGCAGCAGCAACAGCAGCAGCAGCAGCATCACTCTGCTTCAAGTCTTTCAGCGACTCTAGATACTGCAGCAATAAGGGTAGCGTATGCCTGTCTAGGAGTCCCTAGTTGAGATGTATAGACAGGTAGAGGGTCTAGCAGCTGCAGCAGCAAATGCCGCAGAGCAGCAAATTCTTCTGCTGCTGCTGCACCTAGCAACTCAGGGGGAGGTAGAAACTGCGCTGGTGTTAATGCAGGAAGGAGCTCAAGACGCTCCCATATGGAGAGAGCAGCAATGCCTCCTGGTTGTGCTGCTGCTGCTGCTGCTGCTGCTGCTGAAGCAGCAACATTCGCAGCAACTGCTGCTGCTGCATGCGGGGCTACAGGGTCCACCCCAATGCTGCTGCTCTCTGAGGGGTGGCAGGTAGAGCGTCTTTTGCTGCTGCATGCAGTAACAAACCGCCTGTCTGCTGGGTGTAGCTGCAGCAGGAGCTGCCGCTGCTGCTGCGGCACCTGCTGTGGGGCCCTGCTGCTGCTGCTGCTGTTGCTGCTGCTGCTGCTGTTTGCTGGCACTCGTCGGAGGCCGCTGGTTTCATTCTTTGAGCTTTCTTGCCAAGGGATGCGAGCTGTCGTTGCTGCTGCAGTTGCTGCTGCATTTGCTGCTGCAGTTGCTGCTGCAGTTGCTGCTGCAGTTGCTGCTGCTGCCTGTTGCTGCTGCTGCAAGCGAGTTTCGTGTGCACCTTTATATGGGTGTGCAGCGTTATTGCGCTCGGGTGTATGCGTTGTTGCTGCAGAAGCAGCAGCTGCAGCAGCAGCAGCTTCAGCAGCAGCATTTGCTGCAGCAGCAGCAGCAGCAGCAGCTCTTGCAGCAGCAGGATGAGGAATAGCATTGCTCTGAAGTCTAGTTAAAGCAGAGAAGCAAAGACAGCTGATAATTTGTGTCTTCTCGCAGAAAAGAAGACCAACCTCAGTAGGCAGAAGCAGCTGCTGCAGCAGCAGCGGGTGCTGCAGCAAAAAGATATTATGAAGGCTTCTTGCGTCTAATATATCACACAATACAAAAGCAAGCAGCTGCAGCAAAGTATGCGTCTGTGTTAAGCGTACACCGTAGTTAACATGTTCTTTAGGAGGAATGTCTTTTGGCTGCTGCTGCTGAGGGTACAGGAAGAGGCTTTGATAAGCAGGAAAAGAAAGAGCTGCTGCTGCTGCTGCTGCTGCTGAAGCAGCAGATGCTGCTGCTGCTGCTGCTGCTGCTGCAGGAGATGAACGCCCCCCCACACTTATCCCTGCTGCTGCAGCAACTTTGCTGCAAATAGAAGCACTAGAAGCACCAGATGAAGGAGACAAAATATCAACGCCTTCGCGGCTATTTGGAGACATCGTAAGACATCGCGTGCTGCTGCTGGGAGTTGTTGTTGCTGCTGTCGTACAAGTAGGAGACACTTGCTGCTGCTGCTGCTGCTGCTGCAATGCTACACCTTTCTTCTGCAGCTGTTGCTGCAGGTGTTGCTGCTGCTGCTGCATCATCAATAGTTGCTGTTGCTGTTGCTGCTGCTGCTGTGTTTGCTGTTTATGAAGCATATGTTGCATTTGCTGCTGATTGGTCTGCTGTTGCATCTGGTGCTGCATTTGCTGCTGCATTTGCTGCTGCTGCATTTGCTGCTGCTGCATTTGCTGCTGCTGCTGCTGCATGCAGCAATAATGTAGGAAGTTATTGGGGTCTCTGAGTCTCCTTTGTATTGCTGCATGCGCTGTCTCCTCTCTAAGCCCTGCTCTTGAAAACTGTGATGTTTGTTTGCTTTTAGCTAAGACAGCAAGGATATAAGCAGCAAGGAGACAGGGTATATGAGGACACGAATAAACAACCCGTCTGCCGCAGCACCAATCAAGAAGCAAAGGGTCTGCTGCTTCTAAAGAGAAAGGAGCAGATAATGAGCAGTCTAAGTCTATAGCAACAACTCTAACTTTTGCTGCTGGGCTTAGAAATGCAAGCTGCGTTAATTCCATGGCGCTCCGAGGTTTGCTGCTGCTGCTGCTGCTGCTGCTGCTGTTGCTGTTGCTGCTGGATGCTGCTGCTTGCATGCGGGACGACGTGCTTGAAACACCCGCTTTCTTACGCGCAGGTGCTGCAGCACCTGCAGCAAAAACTGCAGCAGCACCACCACCTGCTGCAGCAACACCTGCAGCAAATGTCATTTCCTGCTGCGTGTTCCCGCTGCTGCTGCCTTGCCCTTTCTGCTGCTGCTGCTGCTGCTGCTGCTGCTGCGTGTGGGGTTGGGGCAGCTGAACAGAGACGAGTATATTCTTAGGATTGAAGTCGAAGGCATACAGCTGGGCTTCAGCAGCAACAAATGCATAGGCTTGCGTAACCTCCTTGCAGATATGAAGGAGACGCTTCGCTACAGTAGAGTTTTTCTGTCTCCTTTCTAGTCCTAAAGGATCTATACTTCTATGAAAGTGCCAGGATAAGACAGTTAATTGACATGCATCAGGGATATGCTCCATTATATACCCGCACACTTTGCTTCTTCGCCTCTGCTGCTGCTGCTGCTGCTGCTGCTGCTGCTGCTGCTGCTGCTGCTGCTGGGAGGATGTTGCAGGTGCAGCACAACCAAAACTGTACCAATCGCCTTCTAGATAGCATAAAGGGCGGCAAAAATATCTCTCGTTGCTGCTGTTGCTGCTGCTCAGGGGTGCACCAGCACCATCATCTACCCCAGAAGCAGCAGGAGACTTCACTTCCTGCTCCTGCTGCTGCTGCTGTTGTTGCTGTTGCTGCTGCTCTGCAGGATGCAGGCGCGTCCCTGGTGGCATATTCCCTGCTGTTGCTGTTGCTGCTGCAGCGGGCGCAGCTGCAGCAGCACCCGTATCCGCATGCGCAGCATCCGCAGCAGCCGCAGCAGCCGCAGCAGCAGCAGCAGCAGCAGCAGCAGCTTGGCGTTTTTTGCGTTGCTGCTGGCTGTGTATACACTCGAGCTTAACAAGGTTCTCCCAGCCTTGTCTAATGTACATGCATGCAGCAGCATCAGACTGCAGAGCTAGCTTCAGAGCGCAGCTCTTACCCGCTAACTCTACTAGAAAGACATGCCCCATAGCCCCGCTACCTAGCGGCTGCTGCAGCAGCAAAGTTGAAGTGTCTCCCCAGCTGCTTCTTCTAGGGTTTTGCCAGCGTGAAGATGAAAATGTCTCTCCTTCTGCTGAGTACGGCAGCAGCTGATGAACAGCTACAAAAGGAATACGCTGCTGCGTTGCAGCTTTCTGCTGCGCAGCACCAGCAGCAGCACCTGCTGCAGCAGCAGCAGCAGCAGCAGCAGCAGTAGTCCCGGCACCTGCACCACCAGCCAAGCCACCGCCAGCAGCAGCTGCTGCTGCGCTGCAGCCGCTAGGAGCAGAAGCACCCCTCCATAGCCGACTCACGGGATTTGGCGAAGCCCGCTGCTGCTGCTGCTGCTGCTGCTTCGCCTGCTGCAGCTGCTGCTGTGCTGCTGCAGCAGCTGCTGCATCTACACCACCTGGAGGTGAAGAGACCCTCGAAGGACGCCGGCTAGACTGACGGCAGCCCATGCGGTCTTGCTGCTCTGCAGCAGCAGCCGCTGCTGCTGCTGCTGCTTCTGCTGCTGAGGCTGCTGCGGAGGGAGAAGTGATGAGCGCTGGCGGACGTACACCGGAAGCATACGGTTCCAAGGTCAGAGGCTGCTGCTGCTGCTGCTGCTGCTGTTGCAGATGCTGCTGCTGCTGATTCGAATCAATATTCTCGCAGCTGCTCTGACGTTTGTGGTGTAGCCGCTGCAGCAGTTGCTGCTGCTGCTGCTGCTGCTGCAGATGGAAGTCTCTTGGCGTACCGTCTACTGCACAGGGAGAGTAAAGGCCTTCAGAATCTCCAACAAGTTGCTGCTGCTGCAGCAGCAACGGGGACCGCTCAGCTGCAGCACGATGCAGCAGCTGTTGCTGCAGTTGCTGAAGCTGCTGCAGCTGGGGGTGCTGGGTAACTGATCTCCTGAGTTGCTGCTGCTGTTGCTGCTGCTGCGGTTGCTGTTGCTGCTGCTGCAGCAGCTGGAAATGCTGACAAATTCTAAGGGTCCTCAGACTTGGGTTCTTGCGGATGCTGTCTGTCTCGCCGTCAGTGGCTGTTGCTGCATGCAGCAGTAGCTGCTGCTGCTGTTGCTGCTGCTGCTGCTGCTGGCTGGGAGGCGAGGAGTGAACAGACTCCGCAAGGGGTGTAAAAGCACCTTCTAAATCTTCTGCTGCTGGATGCTGCTGCGTGCAGCTGTACTGTGTTGTTGCAGTCGGTGGCGACAGCCCGTCTGCTGCTGCAGCGCCTGCTGCTGCTGCTGCTGCTGCTGCTGCTGCTGCAGCTGTTGTCGGGTCAGCAGCAACTGCACCACCACCTGTACAAAATATTCCGTATCTGCTGGCTGCTTCAAAGCTGCTCAGGCGGTTGATGCTGTAGCGTTGCTGCTGTTGTTGTTGCTGCTGCTGCTGCTGTTGCTGCAGCTGCAGAACGGGTCCGCCGTGCAGAGTCTGCTGAGGCAGCAAGATTCCGATTGGCTGCTGCTGTTGCTGCTGCAGTTGCAGCTGCTGTTGCCAGTGTTGCTGCTGCTGCTGCTGCTGCTGCTGCTGCTGGCGTTGCTGGCAGAGTTGTACAGCTTGGCGTTCGTCAGTAGCGGTTTGCGTTGTTTCGTACACCTGCTGCTGTTGCTGCTGCTGCTGCTGCTGCTGCTGCTGCTGCTGCTGCTGCTGGTGCTGGTTATTCAGGTGCTGCTGACGCATCGTGGCCTTTAGTAGAGGCACTTCAGGCTTACCCTGTTCCGCGGATAGGAGCAGCAGCAGCAAAAACAGAAGTTGCAGCCATCGGTCTTCGCCTTTAGGCTCTTGCTGTGCGCAACGCTCCCCCAGAGGGTTTAGGGTTTAGGGTTTAGGGTTTAGGGTTTAGGGTTTACGGGTGCGCTGGGAAAAAAACAGCCCATCCGCTCTCCAGCTCGCTGCTCCCTAAGAGTGGGGTTTGTTTGCCCTAGGGTTTAGGGTTTAGGGTTTAGGGTTTGGTGTTTAGAGCAAAAACTTGTTGACAAAGGATGATGACAAAAGAAAAAAGCCGTTCACTGACACGCCCATGAGGAGAGCGGAATGCATTTGAAGTGAAGGGAATTTAGGGTTTAGGGTTTAGGGTTTAGGGTTTAGGGTTTTTTTGCATGGGGCGGGCGATAGCAGCCAACATACACAAAACAGACAAATATAAAACCCAAAAACTCAAATTTCATTGTTTTCAAACCCTAAAAAGCTGTTTAATTCGGCTGCAGCAGCGCAGGGCAGGTAGTAGAGTCTGCTGCTGCACGCGCAGCGGCCACCGCAGGTAGAGAGTGCTCTATATCAGGGTCAAAACGCTAGTTTTTTCTCGTTTTTTCCGTGAAATAACATTAAACATATAATTAATATATTTTTACAAACATGTTTCATCAAAAATAACCAAAAAATACCACAGTTAGCCCAACCGACGCTCGCGCTCACCACCACTGGTGAGTCCATTGGCCTGCGGTGTATGCACAGACACCCCAGTGTAACGACAGCAACAAAAGGAGGAAAATTAATTATTTTTAAATTATTAATTTTAAAAATAAAATATAATTCTTGCAAAACAAACATTGTATTGTTTCACCAACCAGTTTGATACCTTTCTTCTGCCCTTGTTCTTACCTTCGTCAGCGTCAGCATACAAAAAAAACTAATACACTTCGTCTTATATGCTCGTATATACACCTGGTCTTGTTTCTGGTGCGTATTGTGCTTCTTTTGCTTCGTCTGCTGCAGCAGCAGCAGCAGCAACAGCAAAAGCGAGCGGCACAAGCAAACAGCGACAGCTGACGTGCTGACAGCGCGGTTGTCTGTTACTTCCTTTTTTAAGACCTTCCCTAAACCCTAAACCCTAAACCCTAAACCCTTGCGTGGTGATAATAGGAGAAGGCAATGCACAGGCATTTGAGCAGCAGTGAATGATCTTCTTGTGCCGCCCTAAACCCTAAACCCTAAACCCTCCAGGGATATTCATGCGCTTGACGAGGCCTGCAACAAATCCCCAAACCCTAAACCCTAAGCACTAAGCACTATAACCTACACCGTAAACCCTATACCCTGAACAGCAAAGGAGACACAACTCTAGGGCTGGACGACTATGCCCCTATGCGACTAAAACCCTAAACCCTAAACCCTAAACCCCAAAACCTAAGTGCGATAGGCGCCCTTTGAGCTTAAAAATGCAAACCCGCTGTACACCCAGAAATGCAAATGACGCTTTTTAGGAGAGCGGCACAGCAGGAAGCTTCGGCAGCAGGCTGCTGCAGCACCCTGCTGCTGCTGCTGCAGCGGGCCTTGTCTTTGTCTCTTTTGCTTCCCAGCTCTTTAAGTCTCCTTTTGTCTCCCGCACTTGAGGAGAAAGCGAGTTGTTGTCTCCAGTAGCCTGTTGGCTAGCTGGGCCTAGCTAGCGAGTGGGTTGTGTAAGCAACTAACCACTAGCTAGCTGGCATCTAGCTGCTAGCTAGCTGGTAGCTAGCTAGCTGGTTGCTAGCTAGCTAGGCAGCCATAACGCACCGGTAGTCTGACAGAGGCAACAGACAGCCGGGCTTAAAACGAAGTTTAATTGCGTCGGGCTAGCTAGCTAGCTAGGTAGGTAGCCATCCAGCTAGCTAGCCAACTAGCTAGCCAGAGAACCTAGCTAGGAGGCTCGCTAGCCAGCTTACTCGCGTAACTAGCTAGCTAGCTAGCTAGCGAGCTATCTACAAAGCTAGGTAGATAGGTAGCTAGCAGCCTACGCAGCAATCAAGCAAGCAAGAAAGCTAGCTAGCTAGCTAGCTAGCTACTCTACTCGAAGAATGTTGTTTTCATTGCCCCCAGCATCCCGCGCTGTTGGCGAGCCGTGACAGCAAACCCACTCACCGTCAACTACGAGCTTATACGTGTACCTGCACATTCACTCAAACCCTAAACCCTAAACCCTAAACCCTTAACCCTAAACCCTAAACCCTAAACCCTAAGCCATAAACCGTAAACCCTAAACCCTACACTCCAGACCCCATGCATCCGAGAGACAAAAAAAAGCCGACGCATCGCCAACTGCCACCCGCATAGGCCACAACACAAACCCTAAACCCTAAACCCTAAACCCTAAACCCTAAATTCCTCACTCTCCAGGAGGTAGCGCTAGAGAGATAGAGAAGGCCTGGACTGCATTATCCCAAGTCAAAGGCCGCCGTA
The DNA here is from genome assembly GCF_000499425.1 of Eimeria acervulina. NCBI lineage: Eukaryota > Apicomplexa > Conoidasida > Eucoccidiorida > Eimeriidae > Eimeria > Eimeria acervulina. The sequence goes on along the minus strand of NW_013550143.1, from coordinate 1,607 downwards.
CGCGCCAGTCGTCGAAGCTCCCTGTAGACAAACCCTAAACCCTAAACCCTAAACCCTAGATCCTAAGCTCTAAACCCTAAACCCTAAGTCTGAAACTGTTTGTCTTTAAGGGAATGCTATGCAGGCATTAGAAGGAAGTTTCGCGCTGCCAGTGGAGTGCGAGTTGTTGCAAAACTAGGGTTTCAAGGAATTAGGGTTTAGGGTTTAGGGTTTAGGGTTTACCAGCCACGGCGACAGAGCGGGGTCTCGGCTTTGCTTGAGGGGGTATATATCGAATTACACTGGGGAGCAGCTTTTTTGTTCTGCTGGCGTGGCTAGCTGCCTTCTCCGCGCTGCTGCTGCTGCTGCTGCTGCTGCTGCTGGTGCGGCTGCGGGCAGTAGTAGGTTCGTCTCCGCTGCTGCTGGTGCTGGTGCTGCTGCTGCTGCTGCTGCTGCTGGTATATATACGCAGCTTCTTCTTTGAGCGGCCTTTGCTAGCTGCTGATGCCGGCAGCGCCCAGAATTCTGCTGCTGCTTCGGCTTGCTGCTGCAGCAGCTGCAGCTGCTGCTGCTGCTGTTGCTGCTGCTGCTGCTGCTCTTTCTCCTGGAGGCTTCCCCAGCTGCTAGCAGCAGGACAAGGAATGCCTGTTGCTGCTGCAGCTAGCTGATCTTTCCTACGGCGCCAGGCCCCCTCCGACCACTCTGGGAGCGACTCATAGATTTGCTGCACCTGCAAAGCCACCACCCTACACCCAACGCCTAGCTAGCTAGCTAGCTACCTAGCTGGCGAGCTAGCTGGGTAGCTAGCTAGCTAGCACAGGGTCCCCGAGGGGTTTGACTCTAATACAGGTATTCTGGTCGTCGCTGCAGCCCGGCTGGGGCTCGCTGAGCTCGGCCGCCGCTAGTTCGCTAGCTAGCTAGCTAGCTAGGTAAATGTGTGGGTAGCTGGCTAGCTAGCTAGCTGTGTGGGTAGCTGGCTAGCTAGCTGTGTGGGTAGCTGGCTAGCTAGCTGTGTGAGTAGCTGGCAGGCTGGCTAACTGTGTGGGTAACTGGCTAGCTAGCTAGCTAGTTAGCTAGCTAACTAGCTAGCTAGCTGAGTACCTTGTTTTCGTTGATAGGGATTTTGTTTCTAAGGCGAGCGAATTCACAGAGCCAGGCCCAGCTGCTGCACTCGCAGCTAACAACCGACTGGCGAGCTAGCTGCCGCAGCAAGGTGTACTTCTCCTTGTCGCTGCAAAACCCCAAACCCTAAACCGTAAACCCTAAACCCTTAAGCTTTAACCTTAAACCCGAAACTCTAGCTCTCAAGAAACATCGCCAGCAGCTAAAAGCAAGGGGACGCTCCAACACCTTCTGTAACTGCCAAGCAATGAAGGCTGATAGGGTTTAGGGTTAGGGTTTAGGGTTTAGGGTTTAGGGTTTGCTGACTCAAAGACTCGTATTGCTCTTTCCATTGCATAAAGGAGATCGCCTGAGGTGTAATTCATAAAAGAAAATCCGTTGCCAGTGCCGGCAGCAGGAACGAACTCCACTACTGTGTCTTTCAATCCCCCAGTATGGAAGGCTGCACGCAAACCCTAAACCCTAAACCCTAAACCCTAAACCCTAAACCCTAAACCCTAAACCCT